>NC_030382.2:57887422-58193672 GCF_001625215.2 Daucus carota subsp. sativus
CTCTTGGAGCAACATTTTGCCTCTCCCTCCTTAAATCTCAAGTTAGGAGCCTAAATGAAGAGTCTCTAAAATCTCAAGTTAGGAGTCTAAATAAAGAGTCTCTTAGAGATGCTCTTATTCCATTATTCCATGATCAAGCGCATCCTTGAGTAATCCTGTGATTAAGTGTTACTAGCCCTAAAACCGGTGCGAGGCACGGGTATTTCAATTTATAAATAGATTAATTTTTTTTAAGAATTTGATGCGACCAGTTTAATATTATAAAATCTAAAATGATTGTTGATATATATTTTTTATGAATATTTAGTTAATTTATCGTCATGACTATCGCTCTATTTTTCTAACCATAAAATGCATGCTATTTTTACATTAATTTTAAGAATTTTACTCGTTTGAACAATTTTATTTGACTTGAATTTTCTATATTTCTCCATTCATGCTACAAAATGTTCAAGTTTTGAATCCCATCAACAGCATATCACAATAAATTATTAATTTAAACACATTTAAGAAAATTATTAACTGTTATAATACACACGTGTATAGCACGAATTATTGGCGAGTATATTATTAAAGCCAAACTATAATATGAAAAGATATAATATCAAATATTATTTTGTTCACACGACACATGCATATTATATGTATGATATTAAAATGCAAATGACAGGTTAGCATATTGGTATGAAAGAAGGGGATGTTAGTGGATGCACTCAAGTTTGATTCTACAAAACCACAAACTTTTTTACAAATATCAGACAAAAGGTAAATTTATTTTTTCACAAGAATAAAAAGTCTCATGAATTTACTTGCTCATATGCCCCAAGTTCGGTTATTATTTGATGCGACCAGTTTAATATTATAAAATTTAAAATGATTGTTGACATATATATTTTATAAATATTTAGTTAATTCATGACTATCGCTCTAACTTTCTAATATTATTGTGTTCTTAACATACCATGCATGCTATTTTTTACATCAGTTTTAAGAATTTTACTCGTTTGAACAATTTTATTTGGCTTGAATTTCTATGGTTCTCCATCCATGCTATAAATGGTTCAAGTTTTGAATCCCGACAACAACATATCACAATAAATTATTAATTCAAACACATTTAAGAAAATTATTAACTATTATAATACACACGTGCATGCTATAAATGGTTCGAGTTTTGAATCCCGACAACAACATATCACAATAAATTATTAAATTAAATTAAACACATTTAAGAAAATTATTAACTATTATATTACACACGTGCATCGCACATGTTATAGGCGAGTATATTATAAAGCTAAACATTAAAAATAAAAATATCAAATATTCTTTTGTTCGCACGACACACGCATATTATATGTATGATAATATAATGCAAATGACAAGTTAGCATAGTGGTACGAAAGAAGTGGATGATGCACCCAAGTTCGATTCCACAAAACTACAATTTTTTTAACAAATATTAGCCAAAAGGATAAATCTGTCTTTTTGTACGAATAAAAAGTCTCACAATTTACTTGCTCACATGCCCTATGTTGGGCTATTATTAATATAATAGATAATAGATGTTAGATGTTTTGCTAAAAAATAATTTAATCGTGGATCCGATAATATATGTTTAAATATTATTTTTTGAAACAAAATTTTCTCGAATTTTTATTCCGATTACTTTCCTGTTATTCAGCTACATAAAAATTAATGGAAAAAAATATTCAATTTATAAAGTTTTCCTCTTTTAAAAAAGGAAAGGCATGCTGGCAAAAAAAAAAAAAAAGGAAAGGCATTCTTAAGAAGTTCAAAATATATTTTAAAAGATATTTTTATGAACTAGAACGATATTTTTGTTTCCTATATAAAAGACAGAAAAAACAAATGTTAATTTTAATTTATTTTTTACTTCCGGGAAATGACGGCAAACTTGAAAGATTAGAAAAGCATTTTTCTCAAAATTTTTACCAACGGAGCTTAACGTAGCCGGTTAAATTTATACATTATTTTATATATCATTCTTTTATTTATTATTAGATTTATTTGTATATTAATTTAATATTTAAACTAATTTAAAAAGATATTATAGCACAAAAAAATAGAATTCACATATATTGTAATAATTTAAAATTTATGAAAAATTAAAAAAAAATTATTTACATTAATAAATAATTGATACACATATCACTAAAATATTTAAAGTCATTTGATCCATCTAATTTTCATTTTTTAAGTTAATATTATTTATATTTATTAATAGTTCATGTTATATGTAGTATTTTTTATTTTTTTTTGAAACTATATGTAGTATTTGTTTTAAGTATAATAATCCATTTCCGTCATAACCAGTTTGAGCTATGTATGCGTAAATATCATCTTCAACAAATCTAAGTGATTTTATTTCCAAGAAGAATGGATTGATCCGTGATTGTTTCTCCGTTTTTTTTTCCGACGCGACTGTTTATATAAATGCCGTATGGCTTTTTATTATTGAATTAACTCATTTAAAAAAAAAATACAATAATCTATTTTTATTTTATTTTATTTACAAATGAAAATTTTAATTATTAATATTTAAATATATATATCTTTAAAAAATTCGGGGCCTTTTTAGGGATTACCATGGAGCTTTTTATGGCTTTTGTTATATGGCTTTTTAGAGAATTTTTACATTTATTTCAGTAGCATCTTTTTTGACAATTATTTTGTCAACATATTGTCAAGCTCCACTCAGCCTGTCAGTGTTTATCTGGCCGGTTTTCAGCTTGTTCTACTCATCAAGGCTGATAATACAGTCACAGTGTATTCAAAAGAGGAGTTCTCTTCAGGACAGAGAGCCAGGGTTACAATTATTATAATCCATCACAGAGACGCGTTCATTTCCCATTTCACAATGCCTTTACTAACCAAATAGATACTCTAATTTAGACCTTCCCCTTTGGCACTGATTGAATCGAACCACTTAATCATCCAGTACAGATGGTTTTGATCCTGAACTCTTTTCGGACACTTCTTCCTGCATTATGCTTTATTCAAGTATAGGTTTAGAGCATATGTCCGAATTACTTCTCTTCAAACATGTTGTCCGTCATGTAAATTAAATAAACGGAAAAAGAAAAAGAAAACTGGAAGAACTACAACCAGAAGCTTACCAGAAGGACCAGAACCAAGCCACACCTGCTTTATCTTTCATTTTGTTTAAAAGAGAGGAAATGTGAGTTCTTTTTCTTTATATATTCGACTCTGCTTTATCTTTAACTTGATGTATTAAGGAAGCCACAATAAAACAAGAAACTAAAGGATGAAAATCCGACATACTTGGCTTTAGGTACTTACGATTTACTTTATTCTTTATTCTTGTTTTGGTTGGTCATATGTAATTATGACCTTTTGTTTTGTTTAGTTTTACTTTATTTGCAAGTGCTAATTATTTGTAGTGGAGACTAATCTACTTAAACCTGCAACTGGGAAACAAAGTTGGACCAAAACATCAAAACCATTGCTAGATTTATCCCTCATCACCAAAAATGAGTTCAACAATCAAGCATTTTAGCCATCCGGAGCACGAGCTGATCTTGAAGGAGAATGATGTTATTGAAGACACGGCTACTTGCTATGTCTGCAACAGAACAGTCATTGGCAAACCTACGTATACCTGTACTAGTCGTCATGCTGCTGCTGATGCTGATGATATTGGCTGTAAAAAGTTTTACCTGCACCAGACTTGTGCAGAATTACCCCCACATCTTTTCCAACACAGTATGCACAACCAACACACCCTTACTCTTGAACTATGCTTTGTTAGAACCTATTGTAACAGTTGTGATCTTCAAATAAAGTTCGCTTATAGGTGTCGTCCTTGTAACTCTGGTATATGTGTTGCTTGTGCTTTTCCTGGTCCTTCTGTTGAAGAACAAAGAGAGCTTCATCATCAAGGCCACCAGGAGCACACACTAGTATTGCAGAGGCAGGCTTTGTTTAAATGTGATGCTTGTTGGGTGAAAGCAGAAGACTATTCATATGTATGCAAAACATGTGATTTTTGGATCCACAAAAAGTGTGCTCTCTCTCCGCCCATCATTGCAGAGCCTGCTTATCATCATCACCCTGTCACTCTTATCTTCTCTATTCCAGATGAACATCTCTATTTCACCCGATGGTGCAACATCTGTGATGACTATATTCCTGTACATTCCTGGATGTATTATTGTCAGAAATGCACATATTTTGTGCATATGAAATGTGCTACAGCCCCTGCATCTGCATTGTAAGTAACCTGTAAATTTGCTTGCTATTCAGGTCATATCTGTTCAGTTTTTCCTGTCTTTAATATCATCATGTCTTGACTAATTACAATTTTTTGTTTACAGAAATGAGACGGAAGCCGATGGCAGTGACAACCCAGATTTGATAGAATTTCCTCTGCATAGCGTACGTGGAAGCACTAAGTGATTTCATGATAACCCAGTTTTCAAAATTCCAAGTTGACTTTAAAGGTGAGCATAAAGATACTGCCATGACATCAACCGGACCTAATGACCCACATATAATTGAAGAGCACTGGAGTCACCCGGATCATCCATTAGAACTGTTTCAGTTTATTATTAATGAGCATGACGATGACGACAACACAACAATATTGATATGTGATGGGTGCACTCAACCCATCACGGTTACCCATCCATCATACTACGGTTGTACCCAGTGTAAGTTCTTTCTCCACTCCGTGTGTGCCACTAAACTGCCAACAGTGTTGCCTATAGGATCATCCTCGTCTCATCCGCAGCATTCGCTCGCCCTTACGATGAAAACTAGATTCTATGCAGCAGTGTACTGCGAAGTTTGTGGCTGCCCGACAAATGGATTCTACTATAAGTGTGAGGCTTGTGATATGAAAATTGATATTTGCTGTGCATTTTTGCCCTCCAGGATAAAATATAAGTCTCACAAGCACCACCCTTTTATTCTGCGTCCATTATTGGGTCCCGGCTGCATGGTTAGTTTGAACGTAATTATTGGTGGCATGGAATATGGATGTGAAATTTGTAGCAACTTCCGGATCGATGTTTCTACTGTATTTTACCCCAAGTACGATGAAACACAAATATGATGATCATTTGATAACCTTGAGATATCCTCCATTCTTCTACGAAGGTGTATTCTACTGTGAGCTATGTGAAGAACGAGTAAACAATCAGTGGTGGCTCTATCATTGTGATGAATCTGATCATTCTTTTCACTCTGGTTGCCTCTGTATGCAGTGGCGTAGGATCAAGCTTGGAGGGACCATCATTCTATGGAAAAACGTAAAAAAACACACCTTTGTATATGTTTACAAACAGAATGTAAGAAAGAACTCCCCCTTATACAAATGTGATGTTTGCGGTCGTGGATACACTGATGGTTTATACTTGGAATGTGAGGGCTGTGGAGTTCTTATCTGCCATGAATGTATGAGCAAGATACGGGGTTATTAACAAGTCAATGCAGTTGTAAGCTATTTCCACATTCTCTTTGTCAATTGTTTTATTTGTCTGCTATAAATTTTAAATTCTATATCATTTAATATTATTCAGCATATCAGTGTTTCATTTTTTGTGTTCTTTGATTCGATTAGACGGAAACCATGGGAAAAAAAATCAAATCTTCATTTCGACATTTAACCAGGAGGGGAGAGGAGTAGGTAGAGACAGGGAAAAGAGGGGGAGAGAGAGGGAGGGAGAGAGGGAGAGGGAGAGAGGTATGATTGTCCCTCCATTGACAGATCTTGACTCCTTGTCACCTTGTGGTTGTAATGTGTACACGCAGCGAGCATGAGAAAAAAGATTAGCCGAAAAAGACCTTCATGCGTTAAATTCTCCTCATACAGTCATACTCCGGGTCCTGATGACCCGAGAAGCCCTGCACTCCAGTGACTGATCAATATTTTGTAAGTCAAAGTTAGCAGATCCCTTTGTGTCCGTTGTATAGAATCTTATAGATTAATCTGCATTGAACTTTTCTGATCCCCCTCTTGACCATGTCCATTTATTTGGTAATCTTGCTCTAGCTTTTGAGTTTTGACTGTTGCTCGGTAATTATCCTTGTGTATGTGAAATTAAAAGGTCTCTTAGAGCATCTCCAATGGGAGGTGCTAGGAGGGATGCCAATGCCATGTGGTATGACATGGACCAGCACTCTCGTTGGCACCCCCATTGGAGATGTTGGAGTGCTATTGGGGTGCCAAGTGAGTTGGCTTTGGGTGCCAAAAGTTGGCAACTCATAAAGTTGGGTGCCAACTTCATTTGTGGTCCCAATAATACATAAAATATAGATTTGTGGTCCTAATAATACATAAAATATTATTTCTCCATTAATAAAGTTGACATCTTGGAGTGCCAACCATTGAAGTGTATTTTGAAAGAAGAGTGCTAAAAATGATTTGAAAGAGTGTGAATATAAAAAATAATATTTTGAGTGATGTGTCAAAATTAGCATCCCTTGAAGGGTGTTGGAGATGCTCTTATTCTCTGTGTTGTTTGAAATCTAGAGGATTCAGAGACGCTGAGCTCATCTCCCCCCTTTGAAGTTCTACATGTGCCTGGATAGGATGGACCGGAAGAAAAGTTGACTGAGGAGTTCTCATAATAATATGCTGTAGGGGTTATGCGGCCAATAAATTTTTAATGGAAAATGTTTAGGGCACATAATTGTGTACCAAAATACTCCTTCCGTCTCAATTTATAGGTCCACTTTGGAAAAAAAAATTGTCCCAAAATACTTGTCCCTCTCTTCTTTCAATACAAATTTATCTACATATTAATTGTGATTTTTTTGAAACTCAACATCATTCTCATTTCTCAATGCACTATATCCCTATATTTATTGTGATTTTTTTGAAACTCAACCATATTCTCACTTATCAATGCAAAAATTAATGATACATGAGATAAGATTCTATCTAACCAACTTTTTTCTTAATATGCGTGTTTATTCCAAAATGGACCTATAAATTGAGACGGAGGGAGTATGTACATAATGATAATGATATGTGGTGGATTTTTATTGAATGCCCCCTGCATTTACACCAACCACCCCAATTAAAATTCACCACATCACTTGCAAGATCATTATGTACAAATTTTCTATACACAATTACTCTATGTTTTTTTTAAATGATGGAGTATGGCGACTGCGTGAAGTCTGTGGTTTGTGCGAGGTTTATGGTTGGGATTGTGTGCTGGTTCAGCTTTTCAACAGCAGGCTTATTTTCACTCTTTGGCTAAAAATCTGATACCATAAAAACTTGCCTTTACAAATATGATGTATCTGATAATTTAAATAAAAACTATATATTTTATTATTATTTTGATCATTTTTATATTCAATAAATTATTTATATGTATATATAATATAAACATATAACTCAAACTATTCTCATAATATTTCGTAATTCAAATCAATAAGTATTTCATATTACTCCCTCCATTCTAAATTATATGAGCCTTTCTCTCATTTCACACATATTAAAAAATATTAAATTATTGTTAATTTTTTCATCTCTGCCCATGTTGATTGTGTTGACTTTCTATAGAGTTAGATGATATATTGGAAATCATAAATAAGAGAGGATAAGGATGAAAATTGTTGATAAAAGTGTATTGAAAATAGAGAGTCTCAACTATTTTGAGATAGATTCTTTTCTCAAGAGGGTCATCTAATTACTTTGGGATGGAAGAAGTATATTATTAGTCAAATTCATATTAATACAAAATTCAATTCAATCCCGTACTTGACAAGACGATAAAGACAAGAAGATTTATCAGCAAAAGCAAACTCGACTGATAATATACTAGGGATATTGTCATAAATACCCATGCCTGAAAAGATTTTTACAAATATATGGTTGCATCCATATATCCTAATCCAACTACTAACCCTATATGCAAAACTCTGCAAAAAAATCGGTTAAAAACATATTTAATTACGTAATAAATTGCTGATCGTAAAAGTCTAAAAATGAGAATACTTATGAGAGAACAGTACTAATATCACAAAAATAATTTAAAAAATAACCACAAAATTAAGCAAAATCAAATCAACTAAAATCTTTCCATTTTCCCATTTCACAATGCCTTTGCTAAGAGTATCTCCAACCATCTAAAACCCTTAACTAAAAAGTGAGTTGACATAGTAAAAATAAAAAAAAATTAGCCTAACAGCTCGAAAAATTGATACTCCAACCATACCCGGCTGTTGTCTATAATTTTAGCCAACCTCCTATAGATAAATTTGTCGAACCTCTACAGGTCTATAAGAAATCTGTGGGAAAATTGCACATCATTTATTACCATATTGAACTTATATATTCTATTTTAACAATATAAAATATTAATGACATACTATTTTTAAATTATAGCCAACCAATATAATCAATACTATTGAAGCAAAATGTCTTACAGATTCAGCAAATTTTACATAATATCTTACATGTCCCATCTAGCCAACTACGTTAAAATGCTCTAACCAAATAATACCTTCCGCTTTGGCACCGATTGAATCAAATCACTTTAGCCAGGACAGATGGTTTTAATCCTGAACACTTTTCGGACAGTTCTTCCAGCATTATGCTGTATTCAAGTATAGGTTTAGAGCATAGGCCTGAATTACTGCTGCTCTTCAAACATGTTGTCCATCATGTAAATTAAATAAACGAAAAAAGAAGAAAAAAAAACCTGGAAGATCTGTCCAAAAAGCGGCGACACTGGACTATCATCAAGTTAACTAGCATAAAAGCCCGTGCGAGGCACGGGCCTCTAGTTTTTATTGTGCTTTTAAATAATATTCATGTGTCATTATATTATTCTCGTACGGGCTTTGAGTTTGTATTGTGTTTTAAATAATATCCATGTGTCATCATATTATTTTGAGCGTAATTATTATGTTTTATTTTTTTGACAAAATATGTAAATATGAAAAATGTAATATATGCAACCTGATGGCATTAATAGTAATAATGAGTCATATTCCCTACGTCCCATTTTATATGACCCTTATTCCTTCTTGAGATATCTCTAAAATAATGAACTTATTATACTTATTATATTTGAACACTACTTTTCACTATTACACTCACTACTTCTCTATTTTATACTTTTTTTATTAAATAAACCCTATTACACTCATTACTTACCTCCACTATCTCCAATCTATTATTAAATTTTGATATGTTCCACCACTTTACCTGCTTTCTAACTAAATTTACTTTTTTTTTACTATCTTTTTCTTAATCTCCGTGAAAGTCAAATAAGGTCACTTAAAAAGGGACGAAGGGAGTATATTTTAAAAAAAAATTATGGATCAAAAACTACATTTGAACTGATATATCTATATTCAAATTCGTTAGAATATAGAGACCATTAAATGAAGATGTGTGGTCCGCATTGTCTTACATTTATTTCTTCTTTTTTGAGCGTACGTCTGCATAATGGTTAAAGTGATACATGATGGAGCAGTTTTTTTAGCATATGTTTCACATATTTTGTATAAATAGAAATTGAAACATATGTTGTATGTAAAAAGACACATACCTTATTTTATTATAAAAACATCATGAACTACTAACCGTATAATTGCACCTGAAAAAATTCTGGCACTTTTGATGTGTCTTATCCTTTTACTTTTCATATCAATTATATAGTACTTCAACGTATTATATTTTTATTGTTAATTTAAAAATATTAGATGATTATTACTTTGATACAGTATGTTATAATATTATCCCGTTATAAAACTTTAATTTTTATAATTAGTTTTTTTAGCTTGTCGATTAAGACTTTTAATGATTTTCATGTATTCGTTATACACCAAATCCCAAACAAATAATTTTCTGGAATTTCAGATAGCAAAAGGAGAGTAGATATGAGTTAGGCATCATGAAGTTCATAAAATCATGAAATATTTAGTTCAATTAGACGTGTAGTTATTTTTTTAGCTTTGTGCAAACTCACATTTTTAAATATTTTGATACTCCGTATTTATTAGGAGCAGGAGTGATCAATGTAGCATATCATGTTGAATTGTTAAAGATCAAGTCATATATTCGATATTTTGAATTTTGAAAAAACTATTCTTGTTCTAGTCCCGTTTAATCAGATATTAGTTTTCACCGTATCGCGTCAGATTATGCAGTTCAGAATTAATTATATTTTATTAGTTTAATTTGTAAATGATTAATTTAATTGTAGTTTGAATTATTATATTTAACTGATATGTTATTTATTGAATGATGGCATATTAAAAATTATAGTTTGAAGACTTGAATATATATAACTTATTTCTCTGTGTTATTTTATTTAACCAAGTAAAATTTATAACTCAATTCTTTTTTAGTTCTCGTAGACGCGTTTTATTATTATATGGTTGACTTTTGATTAACAATATAGAATTTCCTTAAATTCACCTTCATATCACAAGTTATAGTATTTCAAATACATATATCATCAAAATAACATCATTTAGATATATTTTCTGACACCAAATTTGATGTATTGTCACTATTCTTATATCTATAATTTTATTAAAAAAAGATGTAGTTACACATCAAGTTCTGAATTCATAAGTTTGAAATAAAAAATATTCTAAATAGGAATATTCTTTCAGTTGACTTATTTCGTGTTCTCCAAAATATTGTAATCTATTTATGAATCGTCTTTTATACTAAAAGAAATTAATATGACATAGTCCATGTTGAAAACCTATCAATTTTTCCTTTCAAAGATGCTCGCTTAAACCTCAGTTTTTGTGCTTATTTCTCACATTCATGGCTTAAAATTTCTATATCCGTTCATTATTATTCGAATATGAATTATATCTATTTTTAGTTATATTCTTTTTCAATTTTAAATTTATTTGCGTAAATAATTAATTTATAAATATTAATCTATTATGTAAACCATATATGAGACTTAACTGAAATAATAACTTTTATTTTGATCGAACTGAAATAATAACTTATCTCAAATAAATAAGATATTGAAACGAATATAAATACAAAAGTTTTAAAGTATGTCATTAATGCTTTTGAACAACAAACCAATTGTTTGTGTAGTTCAAGTGGTCTGAGTAATGTATTTATATTTGTGAGGTTCTGAGTTCGATTCTTAGGAATAACATTTTTTTTATATATATGAGAAGAGGTTAGGTTCGGAGTTAGGCTCAGGTTCGGAGCTAGGTAATTTATTTGCTCAGGAGGGAGGCTTGACACGAACCTGTTGGGCTATTATATATATAAGTAGATTACTTGGACCTTCTTTACGATGTGATCCGGCCAATAAATCTCTTAAACAGAATCATTGTTCATAGATTAACATGAAATATCTCAAAAGCTTACCAGAGGCTCGAACCAAGCCACACCAGCTGCTTTATCTTTCATTTGTTTAAAAGAAAGGAAATGTGAGTTCTTTTTCTTTATATATTATTCGGCTGTGCTTTATTCTTTAGCTTGATGTATCACTGAAGCCAGAATAAAACAAGAAACTAAAGATGAAAATCCGACAAACGCGGCTTTAGGTACTTATGATTTAATTTATTTTTCAGGAATAAAGTTAATTACATTGCAAATAGAGCAAAAAAAGCATTGGATATAAAGCTAATAATGTCGACAAACATTTTACCGGCACGATTCCCTTCATATCGATGACCAATAATGTGACCACTTTCCATAATTTAATCTACTTAAACCTGCTACTGGGAACAAGTTGGATCAAAACACCAAACACATTGCTAGATCTATCCCTCATCACCAAAAATGAGTTCAAGCATTAAGCATTTTAGCCATCCGGAGCACGAACTTATCTTGAAGGAGAATGATGTTATTGAAGACACTGCTACTTGCTATGTCTGCAACAGAACAGTCATCGGCTTTCCCACGTATACCTGTACTAGTCATCATGCTGCTGCTGCTGATGATGATGATACCTTTAAAAAATTTTACCTGCACCAGACTTGTGCAGAATTACCCCCACGTCTTTTCCATCACGATATGTACAACCGACCCCATCTTTTCCATCGCGATATGCACAATCGACACCCCCTTACTCTTGAACAATGCTCTGGTAGAACCTATTGTAATGGTTGTCATCTTCAAATAAAGTTCGCTTATAGGTGTGCTCCTTGTAACTGTGGTATATGTGTTGCTTGTGCTTTTCCTTTTCCTCCTCCTGATGATGAGCAGAGAGAGCTTCATCATGAAGGTCACCGGGAGCACACACTAGTATTGCAGAGGCAAGCTTTGTTTAAATGTGATGCGTGTTGGGTAGAGGCCAAAGACTTTTCGTATGTATGCAAAACGTGTGATTTTTGGATCCACAAGAAGTGTGCTCTCTCTCCGTCCATTATTGCAGAGCCTGCTTATCATCACCACCCTGTCACTCTTATCTTCTCTATTCCAGATGAACATCGCTATTTCGGCCGGTGGTGCAATATCTGCAGTGACTATGTTCCTGTAATCTCCTGGATGTATTACTGTCACAAATGCACATATTTCGTCCATATAAAATGTGCAACAGCCCCTGTATCTGCATTGTAAGTACCCCTACTCACATGTTGATTTCTTTCCTATTCAGGTCATCAGTGTTCCAGTTTGTCCTGTCTTGAATATCATCATGTCTTGACTAATTTCAATTTTTTTGTTTTCAGAAAGGAGCCTGAAGCCGCTGGCAGTGACAACGACCCAGATTTGATAGAATTTCCTCCTCATAGCATGGAAGCGCTAAGTGATTTCTTTACCACCCAGTTCTCGAAATTCCAAGTTGACTTTAGAGGTGAGCATAAAGATACTGCCATTACATCAACCGGACCTAATGACCCACATATAATTGAAGAGCACTGGAGTCACCCAGATCATCCATTAGAACTGTTTCAGTTTATTATTAATGAGCATGATAGCGACGACGAAGATGACGACGACAACACAACAGTATTGATATGTGATGGGTGCACTCAACACATCACTGTTACCCATCCATCTTACTACGGTTGTACCCAGTGTAATTTCTTTCTCCACTCCGTATGTGCCATTAAATTGCCAAAAGTGTTGCCTATAGGAATATCCTCGTTTCACACGCAGCATCCGCTCGCTCTTACGAGGAAACCTAGATTCTACACGACAGTGGACTGCGCAATTTGTGGCTGGGAGACAAATGGATTCTACTATAATTGTGAGGCTTGTGATATGAAAATAGATATTTGCTGTGCATTTTTGCCCTCCAGGATAAAATATAAGTCTCACAAGCACCACCCCTTTATTCTGCGTCCATCATGGGGTGAAGCTTGCAGTGTTAGTAGGGAAGAAATTACTGGTGGCATGGAATATGGATGTGAAATTTGTAGCAATTTCCGGATGAATGTATCTAGTGTATTGGTTCCCAGTACGATGAAACACAAATATGATGCCTCCATAACTTTGAGATATCCTCCTTTCTTCTACGAAGGTGCATTCTACTGTGAGCTATGTGAAGACCGAGTAAACAATCAGCGGTGGCTCTATCATTGTGATAAGTCTGATCATTCTTTTCACTCTGATTGCCTCTTTTCGTGGCAAAAGATCAAGTTAGGAGGGACTGTCAGAATCGATATCAACGATAAAATGCACACACTTGCATTTGTATTCAAAATGAATGTAAGCGCTGCCTTATACATTTGTGGCAATTGCGGTGATGGGTACACCCATAGTCTCTTCTTCGAACGTGATGGCTGTGGATATCTTATCTGCGTTAATTGTGTCAGGGACAGATATGGTGATTAACAAGTCAATGCAGTACTGAGATATTTCAACACTCTCTTTAGCGAATTTGCTACTTATATCTAATTGTAACCTACTGATACAATATCCAATTTGCCTTAAAATCGATATGCAAAGATTATAGTAGTCAAGTGATTAAGAAAGAAGACATATGTCAGAAGATAGCACAGAATCACAAATGCAAAAATCATTTTTAGGTCTCTCGGACAACAAATTGATAGAAAACACATGATGCAAAGAGCAGACACGTTCTAGAGAACAGAGTTTTGGGACAGAAAGCTCGATCAAGAAGCATGCCTCTTCGTTGCAAAATTAAATCCATAGCATCTTTACTTCTTCAAGCAGAGAAAATTATGATCTTTTCAAATTCATGTATCATCATTGTTCACCGAGGAGTTCTCACGATAATACTCCCTTCGTCCCACTTTGACTTTTTTCATGGTGCAAATAAAACATACTTTTATATATTATTTTTCAAATTTTTTTTTTCTGAATAAAAATATGGGACAGAAGAAGTATTAAGGTTATGTGGGCCAGAAAATTTTGAGATGATGGAGTATGGTGATTGTGTGAAGGTTCTGACCGGGATTGTGCGAGGTTCATGGTTGGGTTTGTGTGCTGGTTGGGCTTTCAACAGCCTTATTTGTACAGTTTGCCTAAACAGAACGCTAATGTCTATTTTTATTTATAAAATTCGATTTTATAAACATGTATCTGACAATTTTAATATATAATTTATATATTAGTAATTTTATATCTAACAAATTATATAATATATATAAATAAATTATTTGTGACTTTAAACTGAAAAATGTTTGTTTGTCTAATAAATCACAAGCCGGCATAGTGTTAAAAATATGGAGGAGCCGACTTAAAGTCATATGTTAGTTTGAGTTTTTTTTGTCCGTAACTTAATTTTTAAGAAACTTTTTTGATAAAAATTATTCATAAATCATAAGTTATTATTTTTAATTATAATATTTTTAATAACTCATAAGTTATAATAAATTAAAATTATCTAAATAAATATTTTACATGCCCAATTTATCATATTTAAGTCATAATTCACAATTTTAAAATCTCGGGCTTCTTCTATCTCCCTAAAAGTCATCTAAACTTTTTTGTTGTGTTTGGTTGGGGTGAATGAAAATGGAGGGAATGAAATGAAATTTGAAGTGTAATTTAGTTGAATGTATAATAATTTCATTTTTTCCACCATTACTCATTTATTTTTCAACGTCCTTCTTCTTACACTCTATTATATTCTTTTATTTATACTCATTTCATTTCATTCCATTCCATTCACCTTAACCAAACACAACAAGGTGAAATGCTTCAGGGTAAAAAATTGATCGTAATTAATTTTAACGTCGGAAAAGTCGGTTCACCTATTTGACTTATTTTCCATTATTCCATGATCAAGCGCATCCTCGTGTAATCGTGTGATTTAAGTGTTATTTTTTGTTAAAAATAATTTAATTGGGGATCTGGAAAATTTTGTTCAAAATTATTTTTTGAAACAAAATTTTCTCAAATTTTTTATTTCTGATTACTTTCCTGTTATTCAACTACATGAAGAAATACAAAAATTGATGGAAAAAATATTCAATTTTAAAAAGTTTTCCTCTTTTAAGAAAGAAAAATCATTCTTAAAAAGTTAAAAATGTATTTTAATGAAATTTTTAAAAACTAGAAAAATATTTTTTTTTCGGGGATAAAGGAGGGGAAAAAACAAATGTTAATTTCTAGTTATGTTTTTGACTTCCGGGAAGTGAAGGCAAACTTGAAAAAATAGAAAAGCATTTTTCTCAAAAAATTTACAAACGACGTAGCGTCGTAGCCGGATGAAATATGAATGTCTGATGCCCCTGGCCTCACCATCTTATAACTAGTGGTGTCAACCCACTCAATATTACATTTTATTATATAACACATATTTTCTCAATATAGGCAAAACCTAACATTTGACCCTTTATAATAAAAATTACACATTATATCTCCTGGATTAACTTAAATTTATGCTTAATACAAAATATTACTAAATATTACTGACTAAGTTATTTATGCATAGACAGTTTGGTTACGAGTCTAAACAAAAAATTGTAGATATTGATAAATGTAATTTTATTCATACTTTTTATGTTTTTCAAAATTTAAAATAAAATCGAAGAAATTTATAAATATTTTTGATAAGGTATGTATAAAAAGCAAAAACATTTCAAATATTTAATTTTCAATATGTCGTTCTTATCATGAAGCATGATAACATATCCATGATCTCTTAAATGTATATATTATTTTAATATAACAAAAGATAACAGGTGAGGCTAAAATATGATCAATTATGAAGTGATCGGCATATATTGAAATCTAAATTTTTTTATATTATCTAATATTTTTATTGAGGACATACCAGGGTGCTTTTTCATTAGAATTTCCTACCTTCAAATTAATGAAAACCCTTATGCAAGAGTCCACTTTGCATGTGCAAGAGTCCACTTTGCATGTTTAACATATTTAGAGATGTTGTGTTTGATCTATTTGAAGATAGGGTGCTTCCATCTGTAATATGGAATTAATCTAGTTGGATCGGAAAAAGTATAACGCGGGCATAAACTATCGAGATACTCATATAAATACTAAAAATCAAGCAGATAATTTGACTAATATGAATCAGGGTCGGTTCTAGTCCTGTATACAACACTGGAGTTCATACTCATTACCATTTACTCTATGAGAGACACGTAACAAGCTAACAGCTTATAAAGAAATCTTCTCAATTCCAAGTTCTAAGTACATATAAGCTTTGATACTGTAAATCTAAAAACTCAAACAGATCAAGGCTTAGACACCTGCATCATACTCGTCGTATCGATAAAATTAAAATTAGTACCAGTAGCAGATGATGCTTAATTAGTTGCTTACACTTATTATAGTCCCCAACTAATTCATTACAAAAAATATATTAAACAAATTAGATGCAAGATTTAGGTCCCCCAAGTCGATCTAATTAACCTCTTCCAACTTTCCAACTACAACAACATACCTATTTCCGAATGGCTAAACTCAGATAACTTATCATATAAGTGATATACGGAGACCGAATTGTAATAAGCATGTGTTTATGTCAAACAGTAGCATAAAATCAAGTGTCTTGCATAATAACTTGATCGTTTAAGCAAACCAAATAATAAGCTATATGTACTACGAAACGCAAGCAACATAACGCATACATATTTTACCGAAATCTACCATCATGGAAGATTAGGGGAATTTGAAGTGACAACAATTGCTTTTCTAGAACAACAAAAACTTAGCTATTGGTTGCTCGGGAAACAAATACAGTCATGATCATAACGTTATCCTCGTAAACATGTTCAAAGAACAGAATTTTGAGAAAGAATAGCACATGAAGCATACATCTTCCTCACAAAATTAAATCAATACCATCTCTACATCTTAAAGCAGAGAAAACATATGCACACATCTCACCTTCTCGAGACCCCTATTTACGAGTGAGATATACTTAACAAGCATGGTTTATTAGTGTAATAGCACAAGAAGAGAATGCAAACATCTTAGATCAAAAATCTAAATCATCCATGCCATATAAGTTACTTTGTGTGTCTACGATTAAAGAAAAACATAAAATTAACAATCTCCATGATCACCAAAGTAGGGAGAGACTCCTCTCAAAACCTATCTTTCAAGTACTCTATTTCACTACTACATAACATTTTAATTTTACAATCCTCTTCGAGTACGATAAATATCGGCACTGATTCCCTCCAGTTCCGAGCCAGGAAACAACTTCTGCAAAACCAGCACATTCATCAAACAAACAATCAATCAAGATTAAATTCAACTTAAAAATTAAATAAATAATTTCAACTTTTTTACATCAATATCTTTCTGCACACTCTGGGGCCTTTTGTTGGTCTTCCGAGTTGCTATTCCACCCATCATAGAATACAAATCTTCCTCGATCTCCTCCTCGGTGAGAGAAACACGAAGCTTCTCTTTCTTTTCTCTCAGTCTTCTGACACTTCGGGAGGGCCCACCTACATCACCTCCGGGCATACAAGGCTTTTTGGGCCCTAGATTAATGGGTTGGGCCTTTAAATCAGCCGCTTCATCCTCTCCAACATTAACACCTTCAGCTTGTTGCGGGGTCGGTGGCTGTTTCGGCTCGTCGGACACGGGTGGGGAAGATGGCTTGACAGCAGAGTTGTGGAGACTCTTGGAACTAGACGACATCACGAGAGCGGATAGAATTAAATGAGACGGAAGATGTGTGTGTGTGTGTTTTTTGTGCTCCTTAGAGAGCAGATGCAATGAAATGAGACTGTATATAACTAAGAATACTAGGGACGGGCATGCATATATGTATTCGTGTTTAAATATTGTATATGAAATATTGATTAAAGTCCAATATCACATAGATATCAATTATAATCTTTTTTTGTCAATAAAAGAAATGAATGTTATGTGTGTTTAGTTACAACTGTGTTCGAGTTTTTCTATTTCTAGAATTATTGATTGGTTTGTTGATAAAAATTTAAGTATATATTTAACAAATTTTGGATGTTGTATTGATTATATTTTGTATCGCGAACATTCATCCAATAAAGATATGCACGTATTCTAATGTTTACGTGTAACTCTAAAGTAACGTATGCATCTAATGCATACACGATCAAATAAGTTAAAAAAATGTAGGTGTAGATTTGGATAGTATTGACATTTAAAATTGTGTTCACACTGACAAATAAATTCTATCATAAATAAAACGTATTTATTTTTATTTATAAATTATATACAAAATAATTATTATACATTTTTCTTATAATTTTTGAGTTTTCTCATGTGAACGACCAAGTACCAATATAAAAAATGTATGTTGTATGTTTTTTAGTTATTAGTGTGTCGAATTTTTGAAAAAATATGGCTTGATTTGTTTAATAAAAAATTAAGTATCATTCGTTTTGAAGATATTACATAAATAATATCTTGTATCGCGAATATACATCTAATAAAGAGGTGTATATATATTAACGGAAGCATGAAACTCTAAATAAATGATATCTTACATCGCGAACATAGGTCCAACAAGAGATGTAAATATTCTAACATGATGCAGATCTCTAACATACGCATGTATAATTAAATAAGTTTAAAAAATGTATATATAGATGTCGGATATTATTGATATATAATATTGTGTTCACATCGTAATATAATTTGTGTCATCGGCTATTAAATATAGTTTGTTAAAATAATGTATCGACTAATCATCAAAAAAATTAACATAATTCTTTACTCCCTCCGTCCTAACTATTTGTATACATTTGGTTGGGACACGGAGACCAAGGAAAAGTGTGGAAAATGTGTAAAGTTGGATGAAAAGTAGGTAAAGTGGTGGGACACATTTATTTTTAATAATAGATCTGAGATAGTGGAGGAAAATAGTGGGTGTAATAGTGTTTTTATTATAATTGAACAGAGATAGCAGAAGAAAATAGTGGATGTAATATTATTTATACTAGCTTTTAACCCGTGCAAAGCACGGGCGGGTATATAATTCGTAATTTATTAATTATAATTTAAATCTTAACACTATTTTTTAGTATTTTAGTATTAATGAATTGGATTTTAATTAAATTATATTAACCAACTGATTATATCTTCTAACGAAAATTTAACTTTCACAATTCTATCTATAAATATTGTTCTGATATTAATATGTGATAGTTTATTATTCAATTAATTTTAAATCAAAATTTTCATATTTCTTCCTATGTTGCATAATGATTTGTGTTTGTAATGAAATAAAACACGTTGGAGTTAAATTTATATGTATTTTAGACAAAAGATATTTAAAATTGTATATTTATAATTAGTTATACATTTATCTATAAGTATTTTTTTTAATATTAATATATGTTATTAACAGTAGTTTCATCTTTTTCCAACTAATTATAAATTATATCTAAAAAGATATTAATATACATAAGGAGTGTTTTTAGTATATAAAATTGCTTAATAGATATGTATATGTTGTAGACTTTTAGTTCTAGAGGAGTGTACCAAACCAAAATTTTGTACGACTACGAATTATACCCATGTTGGCTTATTATAGTATAGTATAGATTATATAAAAAGTTACTATTTTTAAAATGTATAGAAATGATAGGACATCCCAAAAAAAACTGTATATAAATGAGTGGGACGGAGTGAGTACATTATAACGAGTCATCGAAACCTTTATGCAAGATTCCACTTTGCATGTTTAACCTATTTGGGTATTTTGTGTTTAACCTATCTGGAGATAGGGAGCTTCTTTCTGAAATTCGGATTTATTTTGGTTGGAAGAAATATAATGCGGACATAAACTATTGAGATACTCTGAGTGATGAATCACAGTCTCTTCTAGTCATGTATATATCATTGAAGTTCATATACTATGTTGGAGATAGAAAACATGCTAGCAACTCATAGATAAATCTTTTTAATTTCAAGATTTGAGTATGACTTAATTATTAAAGTTAAGCATACATATAAGATTTGATCTAATCACAACAAATAGTCCCGATTAATTAATGCAATTCTAAAAACTCACACAGATCCTCAAGACATAGTCACCTGCATCATTCTCGTTTTATCGATAAAATTAGTACCAGTAGTAGATGATGCTTACACTCATTATAGTCCCCAGCTAATTCATTACGAAAGATATATTGAGCAAAGATGCAATCCTTAGGTTTTCTAAAATTAATTAAGGGTCGTTTGGTTGGAGGAGGGTATGGGGTTGGGTTGAGAAATCGAGTTGGGTATGAGTTTGAAGGAAAAAAAAAAATTTAACCAAACACCAGGTATGGGTTTGGAATGAACGAAACCCATACTTGATACATGAACCAAACAACCCCTTATACCTCTACTAACCTCTTCCAACTTTCCAACTGCAGCAACATATCCCTTATTTCTGAAAGGTGAAACTCAAATAACTTATCATCATATGTGTGGAGGCCGAATAACTAGTCAAATTTCAATTCCAAGATGGATTGACAGAAGTAGTAAAATCACGCATGATAATAAGCATGTGTTTAATAAAATCAAGTGTCTTGCATAATAACTTGACTGTTTAAGCAAACCAAATAATAATCTAGATGCACTACAAAACGCAGACATATTTCACCGAAATCTACCATCATGGAAGATTAGGGGAATTTGAAGTGACAGCAAGCTGTGCTTTTCTAGAACAACAAAAACTCAGCTATGGGTTACTCCATGAAGACAGAAGCAGTGTTTATATCAAACAGTAGCATATAGAATTAAGTAAAGATGCAATAATTAATTCAAGTGCATGTCTTGCAGAATAACTTGATCGTTTAGGCAAACCAGATAATAATCTAGATGCATTACAAAACGCAAGCAGCATAACGCAGGCAAATTTTTCCAAAATCTACCATCACAAATGATTTGGGGAATTTGAAGTAGTAAAAGCAAGTGCTCTAATCCAGAACAACAAAAACTCAACTATGGGTTGCTCCAATGGGTTGCTCCAGGAAACAAATACAGTCCTGATCACAACATTGTCCTCGTAAACATGTTCAAAGAAAAGAATTTTGGGACAGAATAGCACAGGAAGCATATATCTTACTCGCAAAATTAAATCAATAGCATCTCTAAAACTTCAAGCAAAGAAAACATATGCACACATCTCACTTTCATGAGACCCCTATGTACGAGTGATATATACTTAACAAGCATGGTTGATAAAAGTAATAGCACAAGAAGAGAATACAAAACATCCAAAATTAAAAATCTAAATCATCCATGCCAAATAAAAGTTACTTTGTATGTCGACGATTAAAAAAAGCATAAAACAATCCACATGATCACCAAATTTGGGAGAGACTCCTCTCAAAATCTATCTTTCAACTCTACATCACTAATACATAAAATTCAAATTTTAAAGCCTCTTTCAGCACAATAGTTATCGGCACCGATTCCATCCAGTTTCGATCCAGGAAACAGCTTCTGCAAACCAGCACATTCATTAAACAAACAATCAAACAAAATTAAATTCAATGTAAAAATTAAATAAATAATTTCAACATACATCAAGGTCTGCCTTCACACTCTGGGACCTTTTGTTGGGCTTTCGGGTTGGTATTCCACCTGTCATGGAATACAGATCTTCTTTGATCTCTTCCTCGGTTAGGGAGATACGAAGCTTCGGCAGCTTCGGCTCTTTAACATTTCTCAAGCTTCTGCGGGGCCCACCTGCATCACCTCCTTGCATACGAGGCTTTCTGGGCCTCAGATTTCTTGGCTGGGCCCTTAAATCAACTTCAGCTTGTTGTGGGGCTGTTTCCTCTTTGATCAGCTTATCGGACACGAGTGGAGAAGATGGCTTGACAGGATGATCGGAGGAGGAGGAGGAGGAGTGGGCCCATTGGAGAGCAGGGACAGCAGAGTTGTGGAGACTCTTGGAACCAGACGACATCGTCGAGAGCGGATACAATTGAATGAGACGGAGGATGGGTGTATGTGTGTTTTTTGTGCGCCGTGAGAGCAGATGCAATGAAATGAGACTGACAAATGTGTATTTAACTCAGAATGAGGGACGGGCATGCATATATCGTTTAGATATTGTATATGAAATATTGACCGAAATCTAATATCACATAGCTAGATATTAGTTATGATCTTTTCTCCGTCAATAAAAAAATGTATGGCGTATTTTTTTAATTATAATTGTGTTGAGTGTTTAATTCAGTTTTTCAATAAATAGTGACTAGTTTGTTGAATAAAATTAAATATATTTATTAATTTTCGAAAATGGTGCATTAATGATATTTTGTATCGCGAACATTCGTCCACTAAAGATATGTATGTATTCCATAACATAAGCGTGTAATTCTAACGTAACGTACGCATAGTATGAGTGCACGATCGAATAAGTTAAGAAAAATCTAAATTTAGATTGGGATAGTAGTAACATCTAAGATTGTGTTCACACCGTAAAATTATTTTAATCATAAATTAGATGTATTTTTTTATAAAATTTTGAAAATGTTGTATTAATGATATTTTGTATCGTGAACACTCATCCACTAAAGATATATACGTATTCTGACATACGCATGTCATTTTAACGTAACGTACGCATGTTACGCATAGACAATCGAATAAGTTGAAAAAATTTAGATTTAGATTGGGATAATGTTAATAACATTTAAGATTGTGTACACACCACAAAATAATTCTTGTCATAGATATAGTATTGCTTCATTAATTATTTTAACATTTTTTTCTAAATAAAAAAAATCAAAAATAAATTATAAAATTATATTTTATGTGATGTGTCAGAGTATATAAATCATTACCACATAGCACTGATAACAGCAACAACAAAGATCCGGACTTTTTTTAAGAATTACTTCTAATCAATTTGCATAGGCTGCGGACAGAGCCGATGGAACAGCGGAGAATCTGCTAGGGTTTCATTCCCTAATGATTTAGTTATAATTTTGCTCAGTTGCTTTAATTATATTTAAGTATGTTTTATCGGTTGTTAAGTTGTTTTGGTTTAGGGTCCTATGTTCACACCTCCATACTATGTCCTAATTTCTAATCAAGTGTAATCTTGATTTCTATATATGCTCTGGTTGATTGTAAAGGCCTTGGTTTTTTATGGATGAACGAAATATTTGGCCTTTCAAAAAAAATCAATTTGCATAGGCTACTGATTAAGATCGCAGTAGATTACTCCAAAAACCCAACTCAACAATTGAACATCCAACAACCAGCGCTGAAGCAATTCAGCAAGCGGGTAGTCTACTTCCATTGCCATTGATACAGCAAACGCAAGCAAATGGTAGTGATTCCTTGCATGGCACACCCGTTACAAATATTAAAATATTAAAATATATTAGTTAGTGTTTTGGGATTTATTATTACAAACTTAGTTTAACATGTTAAGTAAAAATTTAACTCATAATATATATTTATCTAAACACCTTTATTAAAATTTGTAATCTCTATTCATAACTACACATTAGTTTTTAATATAATTTCATATCCATAATAACATTAGTTATTAAAATATTAATCAGAATGAAATATCAGAGTATCAAACATTAAAAAATTGGTCTATGTTGGTATTAGGGGTTTCAAGTGTTCATGATTCATGTCATATCATGTTTTAATAGATATCTTTATTATAATTAATATGCACATTCATATTAAATAATTAAAAACTTTTTTGACAAACTTTTTTCCAGTTAATGGGCTTAAAATAATTTATTCACCATATTAAATAAAAAAATACCTAGAAAAATATATTAACTGAAAATATTTATTAATTATTTTTTTGAAAATTTAATTTAAATAAATCACATATTATTATAACATAATTTTATGTTTATAATAAATTTAGTTAATTATTAAAATATTTAAATTAAAAAATATTATAATTATTCATACATATTTATAAACTAGTACTATAAGTTAAACTATAATTCAATATTTGAAAAGAATGCGATCACATAACCTCACAAAAATATTATTATGTAGCATTACATTTATACTATTGGTATGGTAACACTTTTTTGTAATGGATTAACTTCAACAATAAAGATATGTTAATACATTTATATTATAAATCCATCTAACACAATTAAAAACAATATTTTAAAAGTATATGACATATCTTAATTAATAAAATAATTTTGAAAGTGACTAATGATAATATGACAAATATTTTTATAAAAATTTTGGATATCTATTTGCGGTTCTAGTATTTATAATATATATATATATATATATATATATATATATATATATATATATAATGAAAAAATTCTATTTAAATTATATCTTGAAATTCACATTTTAAATAGTTTTAATATAAATTTAAGCATGTAGAATTAAATAATTTTTCTGAATGTATATTAAATTAAATAAATTATGTGGTATATATTATAATTTAAATCATCTTTGAATATGAAATTTAAATCATCAAATAATTATTCTAAAATATATATAACATTTAAATAACTATTTCCTTAACTCGCAACTAGACTTATGTATGATTATTTTTATTTGTATGATTAAATATTTAAGAAATTTACTAAATTATAATTCTATGACTCTTAACTTTAAGACGCCTAGGTATAAAATATTTGAATAGTATGGACTATTTGCGTTGTTTGAAATGCTTTTAAGTTTTAACGATCAATGGCATATGAGTTTGTTTGCATATAAAGCCTGTCCAGTTAATATGAGTTATCTAAAGGCCTGATCCATTTAAATTACAAGAATTTTAAGATGGTTGTCGAGTTTGTCTTTAAAAATTGACAAAAATTGATAATTTTCTCATTTAGTTAAAATCAAATTTTATCAAAAATAATATTTGACCTTAAATGATAGTTGAAATAAGTATACAATATTTTGGTAGGGTACAACTTTTGTAATTGCCAACTGTTTATAAAAATATTAAGCAGCGTGTGTTCATGTTAAGAAAACGGAACTGATTTCATAAAAGAAAAACAAATAAAAATCCCAAATTATTTTATACGTTTGGTTTTAATTCAAATACTAAAAGAATGAAAAGGAAGATGTGGGAAAAAATTAGATGGATTTTTCTAGTGAGTTATTCTAATATTTTGTAAAATTAAAATGGAAATTTTGAGAAAAAGAACGAAGAACTAAAAAAGTACTTTGTGAGATTCCTTTCCGGTCAAACACTCTCAAATCATTTTACATGTTTGGTTCTGATCCGGATATAAGAGAAAGAGCGGGACTCCAAAATTTGTTCCCAAATTATTTTTCTAAATGACATGGCAAACACATGGCGGAATTTGGTTGGGTGGTTTATGTGTATAAGGGGATCCCATTATTTATTAGTATGAGTATAACCAATCACAACTTGCCACATAGATTTGGGAAAAAATTTTGGGAACAAAATTTGGGGTAGTGAGCATTTTCCTAAGAGAAAATGAAAAGAAAAGGAGAAGTGAAAACAAAAAGTAAAAAAATTTCTCCAGTGGGCTATCCTAACTTTTTGTAACTTAAAAAGAAAATTTTGAGAAAAGGATAAAGAAAGAATAAAAAGTTATGTGAGAGCTTCAACAGTCATTAAACAAACAGATCAAAAAATTACCGGGCCTGTTTATTATTGGGCTGATCCAACCCTCATTCCTATCCCAGTAGCATGAGTGTGGAGGCCCGTTAGTTTTGTTTATCCCGTCTATGCATATACCAGCCTAAAACAAGCAGGCCTAGTCCGATCAGTTTAATTTATATCCACGTTGTTTTAGTTTTTTGGATTTAGATCGGATGGATCTCTCTCGGGACGAATGATATGATCCATGTATGTAATGGATAATCAGATTAGATTTTGCATATACATTTAATAATTTTTTATTTTGATATTAAATATAAAATAAGTTTTTGAAATATAAAGTCACAATTAAACAATATACATACAATTAATATTTATCAAGTTCGAAAATTTATATTGCCAAAACTCATTTAAATAAATTATAACATTATGCATATGATTCACAAAATGTCAAAATTTAATAATTTAAACAAAATAAAATATTTTTTGATATTCCTATATAATATGATAAATATGTTTTATCAGAATAATAGAATATCTGTATTGATCTTCAATTATAATATAATGAATATGTATATGTTATTTGTCCCATGTAAGTTGTCTATTTTATAAAAAAAAAGGTCTACGGATACTTTGTTTTCATTTTTATTAAATTAATTATCTAATATCTTGTCCAAAAAAATAGTGTTATATTATTATTTATAATATTTGACTAATTAAAATATAAACAATTCAACTCAAAACAGCAATGGGAATTCATCAAAAATTTGTGACTAATATTTTTATGAAATTATGAGAACGAAATATATCGAAATGAATGTGTATTAATAGCAATTGTTAAACATATACATACATATGTATGTATATAGAATTATTATAATCGAATTCATACAAAACTATATCATATTTGTTTGAATAGATTTGAATGGTCATTTATTTGGGGTGGTTTTGCAATGATGAGTATTGTCCGTTCCAAGCTCATATTTAATGTTTGGATTATTAAGATGAAATAATTATACCAATTTTTTCTTAATGTTGGGTTGTATAGCAGTTCTAGAAAAACTTATGCGGAGAGATTAATATTAATATTAAATACCTTTTAACTATATGCTTCTAGAAATCATTTAGATGTATGAAAATAAGTAGTTGTTTTCGAAGAATTAATATGGCCGGACATACTCATTGTGTCGAACAAAAATCAAAACTAAATTTTGAAATAAAAGGGGAAGGGCTATCACGCCATAATCTTTGCGACAGCCTACACTTGTTGATTTCTTTATGACTTCGATTTTTATAAGAGACTAGCCTTAAACCCGTGCAAAGCACGGGCGGCTATATAATTTTAAACTAATTATTAATTATTATATAATAGTAATATATATTAATGATAGTAAATTTATTTTTTTTATTTTTTAACTAATTATAAATTATATTTAAAAAAATAATAATGGAGTTTTTATCTTGTTGTATATCAAATTGTTTAGAGATCTAAGATTATGAGAACTCTACGTAGCAGACTTTTAGTCATAAAGTGAATCACCAAACCAACATGACGAAACCAAAATTTTGTACGACGACAAATTATACTTATTATAATATAGTATAGATTAGTATTCACTATTCAGACATGGTTCGTAAATTATCAGTGAATATTCCATAGAAATTCTATAATTTTATACAAACAGCAAAATCATTATGGCCTACCTGGAATAAGAGTTCCCAAAACATAATCATTTCATCTTACTATTACATAAATTCTTAATCAGTTCTCATCATTTAAAGTTGTGAAATGATTAAGTTGGTGGAGTTAAGCCACCACATAATCTCATACACAAATTATGATTAATGATTAATCCCACATGTGCTGACACCCTAATTACTTAGATCTGATAAAGCAAAAGAATACATAGTATAGTATAACCTAACTTCATCGCTATTATTGAAATCGTTCTATATCTATTGCCTTACCCTCATTTGTATATGGTTAAAAAAATTAAAATATACTTATATAATTTATTTTAATTTATTAATTCTGAAAAAAGTTACATTAATTATATTCAAATTAAAATTAAAATTGTTTATGAAATTTAATTTACAAAATATTTAAGATACATGTTGTGTGTTTTATCACAAACGTACAGTAGAGTAAACTTTAAGTTTATGCTTTCTTTTAGCTAATTCTAGTATTTGGGTCACAAAATTAGAAATCTTGTCATAAAAAATCATATTTGTCAAAGATATTAATTTAATGTTTTTATAAAAAAAATACAAAATGAATATGTGCTGAAAATATATTAACTTATGTATAAAACAATTAAAATATGACGATAAAATATACAGAGAATAATATACGAATTTGTTGTTAAAAAAATAGCGGTTGTGTATACAAGTAGGTCACGTGCAACCCATACTTCGAACATTGATTAGTTATTGCTTAACTGTAATACCGAGATCAAAAGCAAGGATTCTCTTAACCGTTTGTTTAATCACATGGCAACCAGCTCAGCAGGTGTACACATAGGCCCCACAACCATCTCCTCGACACGAATATCGAGGCAAAGCTGTAAACCTACAAACTTTCTCGGTAATACATGCACATGCACGTTTGCACGTGTGGGCTCTCCTTAATCAAAGGGTTGTAATGATTCTTTTATTTTCGGATTCTTCACAATCGGACGGCTGAGATTGGATCTGTAGCTTGTTAAAATAATGAGAAGCGAATGATTAAATGATTTTTTGAGGTGGGCGAGGTGGATTTGACCGTTGACGAGATCGAAAAATGTCACACGTGCGGGTACACATGGAGTATACGTGTGCTTTGCTGTCTTGGGGGTAAACAATGAGCTGCACGATACGATTGGAATGTTAAGCCAAGAATATATGGTTGTTATAGAATAATGACAATTAGATGGACTTAATTGTAATTATTATTATTTTTCATTAAAATATTTGATTAAACCCTACTTGACTTAAATTACATTATTATTATCGGGAAATAGGTGGGTCATCAACGGTGGCTGGGAGTATATGGACAGAGAGGGGAATAAGATTTCAAAATCATTTGTGAGATTCTATTATAGTCGTATTAGGAAAATATGCATGGGAGAAAATTTAGCATAAAGTCTCGTGATGAGAAAAATTGAAATACATGCGGAAAAGGAGTTTTGAACCAAAAAAATCTTCCGAATATGAAAAATGAAATGACCGGCTCAAGTATATATTGACATTTTGCAAGTTATTTGATTTCAAATTTTGCGTAACCCATATTTTTTTTGTGATATTCAATGGTGATTTTAATTAATTTTTTCCACTGTATTCAATTCGGATTAATTGTATATTGAAGTGCAAAATTCCTAATCTTTTGGAGTGATTTATATTTTTTTTAAAAAAATTTGTCTTTGCGGAAATGTACTCCCTGTATGTATTCAATGCATTTTTTTACTACTCGCAACGTACTTTAATACTCTTATAAAATATAATTCTGCAACTTATTTTTAAGATTTTTTTTCCTAAATAAAAATTTTGTAACTAAATTTTTATTAAAGAAAAAAAATCTTAAAAATAAGTTACACAGCTATGCTTTACTCTAGCATTAAATTGTGTGTCGCGTTTTCGTTCTCAAATGTAAATAGTATACTACTAAGACACACAGGGAATATATGATTCTTTCAACAAATGATTATCGATAATTTATTACTCGATACATTAATAACTTTTATATTATAAGTTCTAAATATTTTAAACATGAATTAAAAATTATTTTATCTAGAAATAGCTTTTAATTTATAAATAATAAGTATTATTTTCAAACTAAGTTGAACTTACCGGTACGTTTTCAAGTTGAATGAAACCGATCCTAGACACGGTGATAACATGCATGGTTCCAAAGTGACGAGAAACAAGCAACTATTCTAAAATCCATATACGCATCGTTCAAAGAGGGGCAAAACGGTAATTCCAAAAGACAAGTGGATGAGAAGAACATGAAGAGGGGGTCATGATCACGTGCGGAGCACATGGGATGGATGGGAGGAAGCCTCGTACGGACAGAAAATAGGATATGATATGATTGTCGGAAAATGAATGCGTTAAGTAGTGTAGGAGTAGATCCATTATTGGGGCCAGGGGAACACGTGGGACAGCTAGCACGCACTCGTGGGGACACCTAATCATCCCCCCAACATCTTGTCGGACACCCCATTCATCTTGGTTTATTTTTGCTTACGTTAATTCCATTTTAGTCGTAAATATGCCTCCTAATCCTTTCTTAATTCCTCTTCCTTGTATTTCATCCCTCTCTTGCTCTGCAGACGCGTATATATACACATGCTCCTTCCGCCCACCGGATTCTTTACAGCTTTTTTTCCGGAATGTGGCACTCATTTTTTCGTACTACAATTTTTTTAAAATGTGTCTCACCAGTTTCCCACTTTTCTTTTTTTTCACACTATATTTGCTCCACAATTAATGAGAGTTAATCAGAGTATATATTCGTGTATTTATTAGAAGTACAAGTAAGAATATATTGGGGGTGTTTGTGCAAGCTTAAAATAAGTGCTTCTCGTTTAAAGTAAAAAAAGTGTATTAGAAGTTATACTTATAACTAAGTGTTTTGGAAAAAAATAAAAGTCACAAAACAAAAGTTAGAATCTTAACCTCTTTTTTTTTAACGTAGGAACCCGCAGCCGCTACCCTTCAGGTGCACAGGGTAAACCCACGAGCTCACGCAATAGTCAGCAAATTACGTAAACCAAGGTAAACCGCACTTAAGCGACAGACTCTGATCCATGAGGCATAATCACAAATTCTGCTCTCTTCAGAAGTCGAACCTATGAGCAAGAGGATATTATGTCCTCTATTTAACCAGCTGAACCAACCCTTGTGGGCCCTAACTTTTTATAAGTGCTCCTCGACTTTTTATACAAACGGTACGAATAAATGTTTCTAACATAAAATTGCAGAAGCGGAGCTTTAAAACCCCGCCCAAACACCCCATTTTATCGGAATAAAACTTTTTTAATATGCGTAATTTTGTAAGAAGATACCTGTATTCTGGACAGAGGAAGTATTGATTATGATTTCGTTCAATTTTATCTTAGCGCACAATCAAATGTGAACAAGGGCTTTTAAGTAATTCGGAAGTGACCGAATACTGTAATTCGAGACAATAATTGTTTTTGATCTGGAGCACTAGTGAAGTCTTATTTTAATGGAAGACACGCAATCAAATGATTATTGGAATTATCATATGTTTTGTTTGGACACAACACATACTTTAGGGTGATGTTGACAATCTCATATGTGGCATAACAAACAGTCCTCGAACATTACTTGTTTTCTTCATCTAGCCACTGCTTCGCTTTGAATTATGAGCTTCATTTGTCTGCACTAATTCAATTTTAATGTATGTTTCCTTTAATTGCGGCTGTTAACCATTTTAAACACCCCATGTTTTGTGGCTTTTGTAGTTTAGTGTACTAATAAGCCGGAAGAGACTTGGAAATTGGGCAACTTTATCGCCCACCCCAAAACGATTTTTTACGAGTAAGATTTCTTTGGGATCTAACAAGCCTGGTCAATTCAATTGTTTCAGTTTCTGACATTTTTTAGGTCCTGAATTAATTAAATTACTCCCTCCGTCTCAATTTATAGGTCCAGTTTGGAAAAAAAAATTGTCCCAAAATACTTGTCCCTCTCTTCTTTCAATACAAATTTATCTAAATATTAATTGTGATTTTTTTTGAAACTCAACATTATTCTCATTTCTCAATGCACTAAATCCCTATATTTATTGTGATTTTTTTGAAATTCAACTATATTCTCACTTATCAATGCACTAATTAATGATACAAGAGATAAGATTCCATCTAACCAACTTTTTTCTTATTATGTGTGTTTATTCCAAAATAGACCTATAAATCGAGACGGAGGGAGTAAATCTTTAGACTTGAACTACTTAATACTTTCAAATTAGATGTCCACTTTAAAAAAATCACACAGTTTAATAAAAGTGGATGTACACAATTAATTACATTAAATGATCAAAATATGTGGAGTGAGATTGATCTGGGAAATATAAATAAGAGATACGTGGTGTACAATTGACTTTGGAAATATGATTTTGCATCGAAAGCTGAAGTGGACAATTAATTTGAAACAAAAAAAATTCTTAAAAATGGATATCTAAATTGAAACGGAGGGACTAGTAAATTAAGTTTGGCTTTCCAAATTTATATTTAGTCTATTTCCAAATAATTTGATAAATATGATTTTTGACATGTAATTTTGAGAATATTGATTGTGTAAATATATCTAAATTTATAAAAGTCGAAGTCAGAATTAATTTTGAGTTTTTTTTTTTAATTTGATATTTGCCGATTTTGAACTTAATATTGATTTCACGCATGACAAATCGAAATTCATAAACAAGATACTCCCTCCGTCCCCCTCAATTGTTTACATTGGAGGAGGACACGGAGACCAAGACAATGTATGAAAAAGAGTAAAGTTAGATGAAAAGTGGGTAAAGTGGTGGGACCCATCAATTTTTAATAATAGATTTGAGATAGTGGAGGAAAGTAGTGGGTGTAATAGTAGTTTTTATTGTTAAATATGAGATAGTGGGTGAAGATAGTGGGTGTAATGATGTAAAAAACTTACTATTTATGGTAATGTAAAGAAATGAGAGGGACATCCCAAAATAGTAACTGTAAAGAAATGAGAGGGACAGAGGGAGTATAAGTTGCTGAAAACACGACCGGTGACATGACCTGATTCAGGTATATTAATACTGAATGAGAGCTCCCTGGTACCCCGAAAAATCAATTATAATTTTATTTGTTAAAATTGAACATATTTTATAATCTAGATAATGACAGATTATAAACAATCATTATTAACTTATCATTTTATTAGATTTATTAGAATATACTTATATGTATATTTTTTTGATGACCCGAGATTGTGGTGTGCTAGACGTTCGTCTTTACCGTCTTAATCAAGTTCCTCGATTAAAATGAGAAGACTTTTTTGTGAGGACGGAGTATTAGGGCCTATTTGGTTGGAGGAAGCACTTCTAAGAATTTGAGAATACTAACTTTTCTCTCACAGCTTCTACTTCTTTTTCAAACATTTTATTAGTTTATTTAATTCTCACCTCTGCTAACTTTTTTAATTTCAATAAAAAATCAATTTTTTAAAGTTAACCCGGCCCCTTAATATCACACCCTGTAAGCATTGAGCACTGATTAGGAATAAGATAGCAGGGCCATCACATGGAATGATGGAAGCAAGTTGCATGAAGTGAGTTATCTTGTCACACTATTATAGGTTGGTCAATTATTGATTGGGATTGCTATTGTAGTTATATGTATCCATCATACTCTTGTTATATAGTGATTGCAAGGCTAGATTTCATGTGCTTGTTCCGTAATTTCAATTTTGGAATGTCTAAGCTACGGTGTTGTTGGGTGCGTCTTTATATCTAGAATAAAATTTATTTCATCTCGCATACACATTCATGTGCATGGAGGGACAATAATTGAACAATTATTTAGGGTGCACTTCCACTTAAGTTCCACAATAATCACTGTTGTAAATTAAAAAAACAACAAATTCACCTAATCATGCATTTTCTATGTTTCTTCCTCTAAAAGTATTCATGTTTATATTTGTCTTGAATATCAATAAAAAATAAGAATAATTTACATAATCATACCATATTTTATGATAAATTAGAAATTGTGAACAGTATTTCAAATTCACAATTCTGTTTCCACTTTTTAAAAACATGACCCAGTGTGAAAAGAGTCGTTTTATGAAAAGTTGGAAAATAAAATTTGGTCATTCTTTCAAAACAAAAAATAGCAGGCATTTTATTTTTAGAAAAAAATTGTATCGACTATCATTATTTTCATATCTATACTTGTTTATGCATTAGAAAGTTGATACTCTAACTTCTAAGTATATACTTTTTGATAAATATTTTGAAATATTTTTATTATATAATTATAATTGGATTTGATAAAATAATATTTTATGAATAAAAAATATAAAAATACTAACTACATATTTTTAATCAAATAACGTGTCAAAAATTGATTATACTATCAAATTACTTTAAAATGAATGCTAATAATTTAAAACTCATTGATCATGGAAAAAGGGTGCATAATTAAATTTCATGATATTTAAACATTGGCCATACTCAATGTAAGGGTAGTTTGGTATTTCCACTTTTTTAGTTATTCATTTCTCAATTGTGGCTGGGTAGATTATAGAGAGGAGAAGTCACGCGCTTTCAGGGCGCTTAGAGAAGAGGTATAAATGACATAGAAGCCGTGGTGAGTTCAAATGATTGTAGGGTGAGTGCGTGTCGGGTAATGAAGGGACAGGATTTAACGCACGGCTGGTCAGTTGGGCCCACAAGTTCAACATTTGCATAGAAAACAGAGACCACGTGTATTCCAGCAAAACATGTTAGCCCACGTGAGAGGAGGTTGGTTTTAGTCTAACGTGGCATTGGCTTACTTTCACCCTTCATTCATCTTCCTCCCCACGTGAAGTCCACTCTCTTTTGTCTGTGTTATTCGGTTATTCCCTCACCCCAGTAGCTTGACTAGTTCTTCCCCTTCCATTTTTTATCTTTTATAATTATTTATTTTTCAACTTTTGAAAAATAATAAAATATCATATATGAGTCAATATTAACACAATTTTAGTTCACTCTTAAAGGTTTAATGATTAAATACTAATACACCCTGCTATTCTATCTATTTAACAGTTTTGTTTTGTTATTTTATATTCTTTTAGCCTCTTTTTAATTTTTATTTTGACTTTTACATAATTTAAAATGACTAATAAAATGACTAAACAAGATAGCTCCCGTTAAAAATCAAGATATGAACATCTAATGTTTTAAATTTTATGAATTATAATTGATACTTTACATTTTTATAAATAAATTCAAAAAAAAATGAGTGAGGCATCACATATAAACACCTTCAACTATGTGAAAAAATTCAGAGTGAAAATAAATATAAATTGAATGAATATAATGTTATTAATTTTAGTGCTCAATTCATTTAAAAGTATATGGGTGGAACGAAATAAGTATATTTCACCATGATGGTTTTTGAGAGAAAATTATGACAATCAATTTTTGACTAAGAAATTGTTCAATTTTTTTAAATAATATATTCTAGAATATCTTCTTCAAACTAATGATATTTTTTTAACTTATATGCTCGATATAAGAGTTATATTATCTTTTGTTTCATTCTATTATTTGAAAAATCACAAAATAACACATATAAGCGAATTTATATTATACCACTAGAGTCAAAACACTTAAAGTATGATCGGTGGGCCTTATGGACTTTTTATTTACAATATTTTTAATATTATTTACTATGATTAAAACATTATTATCGAAACGTATTTTTCAGACCAATTTTTATTAATTTATTTATTAAAACGTATTCAACATGTTAAATAAAAATATTTTATCCAACGTCTGTTAATTATTTAAAAATCTTTATTAATTCAAAATACACATATATTCTAGTATAATTTTAATTTCACAATGATATTAACTATTATAATATACATAATATAATAATAAAATATCATAGATAATTTATGTGGGTTTTAAACTAGTTTTTGTAATAATCCCTTACACCAAAGTTTAAAATACTCAAAATTGATCAACATAAAACAAATTCGGCAAGAGAATAAGCTGTGGACAAGAAAAGGTTGAAACTCGGAACATTGCCGAGGTAAAACAAGTATCTAGTATTTACTGGTGTCCAAGTTTCATTTGGATTTACAATAGCCTACTTACATTCCGCCGTATGAGGCTATGTGCAACAAGTACAAACTTGAAAGTATTAAGAAAGTACTGATTGTGAGACATGTTTGATGCTCATAAATAACTGAGTTGGTTCTGATGAATTTGATTGTTTTTTTGAATCTTAAAATTATTTTATATTTAATTTGTAGTCTATTTTATTATCTTTTATCAAATTAAAAACTTTGCGAGATAAAATTGAGTTTATTTCATTTATAATTTTAAGTTTCAAAATTTTTAATTATGAAATATATTTTATAATTTCATTAAAAGTTGGTTAGATAAATAAACAAATGATATAAATCACTTTTAATATATCATCCTCAACTCTGGAATCATCGGGAAGAAATACCACTCTAAATAAATAAGCTCTACTAAAAAGTTATATTAAAAATTACCTTTATAGCAAGTCACTAAGCATTTAGGAGCAAGGAGGGGCCATCTGTATAAACTATGAGTTGAAGAAATGAATTACTATGCATCTACAAGTGTGAAATATGCATATGATGATTGTCATAAAGTAAGCATGTCTGAGTGTCTGTCTAATAATGCAACTCTGATATGATGCCTCCATGCCAAAGATTCAACTGGTTTTATTCCACTAATCCATTAGTTGTTTGAAGTCATTCCCCACTTTCTATGATGGACTAATACCCTATTTCTATGTCTTTGTGTTGCACCAAAAAGTCAAGTAAAAACTACACAAAATATTCTAAACACAACCAAGCACTCTCCAAAAGCTGAGCCCCATCAATTTAAAAGTCTGCCGATAAGCAATTGATACAATCATTTTTAATTTTTAATATTTATTAATTTTTAAAATTTTAATATGAAATTAATTAATTTACTCTGTTTTTTTATTTTATGGAGGAAAAATTTATTAAAATTAATTATAAATAATTGATGAGTAGTCACCACTGGTCTGCTTTTTGTTGATAAAGACAAGGGAGAAGCATCAATGAAACTGTGGTGTGGAAATATCTAAAGTAAAACCAAAGTGAAAAAAGAGAGGTAAAGCAGAGGAGGCAAAAGTCCAACATTTACGATGGTTAAAAAGCATGGTTGAAAAAGCAAACCATGATTGAGTTAAGAATAAATGATGGAGGGTGAGTGAGTGTGAAGGGGGGCAAAAGCTATGATTGAGAGAATTGGTACCCCTGACACCACCATGTCATGATTGGACTTACACAACCCCCCTCCCCCTTCTCTTCTTTCTATATAACCCATCTCAACTCTCTCCCATTTCTCTCCATCTGCATCTTCTGCATTAATCCATCTCTCTCTCTCTCCTGTTAGACAAGGCATAACAACCTAAGCTTATATCAAGAATTTATAGATACATATAAGCATGATGATTCACCAAAGGGAAGATCACTTGGGTCTAAGCCTAAGCTTGTCCTCTCCAGCAGAAACTCACAGGCCATCATCATCTTCATCGCCACTACAACTGAATCTAGCACCTTCCATGACAAGCCCACCTTTCAATCTCTTCCACAAAAAAGAAACCTCAGGTAACTTTCACACAACCCCATCTAAAAAAAACTCATCTCTCCCAACTCTCTCGTTTTCATCTCTCTCTCAGGCATTTCATCGAACACTTTCAAGAAAACCCCCAGATCTGCATCTAACAAGCTCTTTTTCTTGGCTTTTTTACAGATGGGTTCGTTCTTGACGCATGCAGAGTCGAAACGAGGTCGTTTCTCAAGGGAATCGACGTTAACCGGCTACCGGCGACGACGGTGGACATGGAAGAAGAAGCTGGCGTGTCATCACCCAACAGCACAATATCAAGTGTGAGTGGAAAGAGGAGTCTGGAGAGATCTGAGAATGGTCATGGAGATGATCTTCTAGATTGTTCTAGAGGCTTGATTAATAGTGATGAAGAAGATGGTGACAATTCTAGAAAGAAACTCAGGCTTTCTAAAGACCAGTCTGCTATTCTTGAAGACAGTTTTAAGGAACACAACACTCTTAATCCAGTAAGTTCACATACATTAGTTGTACATGTGTTTTTGAGGTAGGGGGTATTTCGGTAATTTTACTGATTTTGTTTGTGATCTGCAGAAGCAAAAGCTGGCCTTGGCAAAAAGACTGGGTTTAAGACCTCGTCAGGTGGAGGTTTGGTTCCAGAATAGAAGGGCAAGGTGAGATATTTGTCTTTGTTTTCGAGGGTCTTTTGGGTATTTTAATGTATATGTTGGTACAATTGGCCCATGTCACAATTTGACCTCATGAACATATGGAGAACATGTAAAATAAGGGAAGAACAAAGACTTTAAAAAAGAATAAGATCAATAGATCATCAAGATTCAAGATACTTCAATATGATAAAACAAAGATTAATAATTAAAATTTTGAACTTGGAAAAGGATTTCGTGTTGATGACAAGAATTTTTGGAAGCCTGTTCGATTCTATCGGAAGAGTGTGTGAATATTTAAATTTCTGTTGTCGAGAATTTCAGTAAAAAAATTCCTCAGATGCTAAACTTGGGTAGTTTATTTATAGTTTTTGTGTCATCTAGTAGAACAATAGAGCATTTGTGCCAAAGACTAAATTCGAAAAACATTGTTATGTACAGGACTAAGTTGAAGCAAACCGAGGTTGACTGTGAGTTCTTGAAAAGATGCTGTGAGAATCTAACAGATGAAAATAGGAGACTGATGAAGGAGGTTCAAGAACTGAGGGCACTCAAACTATCCCCACAGTTCTATATGCAAATGACCCCTCCCACAACCCTCACCATGTGCCCTTCATGTGAGCGTGTCTCGGCCCCTCCTTCGTCTTCCACCGGCCCATCCTCCACACCCGTCGAGGCCCCTCGGCCCCACCATTCGGGTTCTAGTCACCATCGCGTCCCTTTTAATCCATGGGCCATTGCACCTGCTGGTCACCGATCATTCGATGCAGTTCGCCATTGATCAAGGATGTTTTGGTCATAAAAATCCCGAAAATGTGATGGAGAAATGAAGAATTTTCACTAGGATATCATATTAATATTATCATTATGGTTATGTAAATTATCTAGGATTTGGTGGTTGAAATGTGATCCGGTAGGGTCTTATTATGTTTTGTAGTATTAAGACCCCCTGCCCTGTTTAAGTAATTAGGGTAGGTTTTTAGTCTTTACTCTTTAGTATCAATGCTTCTTGCCTATTTTAAGGGTGGAAGTCTTTGTTTTGGAAACTTGGGGAGGAGAACTTTGAATGTAAAGTTATCTCTAATCATTTAGTATTAACTTGTTAAATGATGTGTTGAGTTTTACCTAATGAAGTTTATCATCATGATTAAGACTTAGAGTCATGATCCAAAGGTTGTTTCTGATCAAGATTTGACATTGTTAACCACTAGAAAATGACCAGATCTTGAAGCCATGTTAAATAAATAAGCAGTGATGATAGTTAGGTAGACCATAGAAAATGATAGGATCTCAATTTAGAGTAGGTTATGATTAGTTAATTTTTACTGGGCAGAGTAAGCTTGAGGTTGGGGAAAAATATTAGAAGATCGAATCAAAATTAGAAATTTGATTAAATCTTCTCGTTTTCGTGATCGAATCAAAATTAGAAATTTGATTAAATCTTCTCGTATTCGTGTTTGGTGGTTATCCGATTGAAGTATTGATTTAGATTTAATCTGCTTATTTTGAAACACTACTTAGATGATTTTTATCTTTTATTTTTAATTTAAAAATTGTGACCTATCTAATTAAAATATAAAAAGTTAAACTAATTCAAGTAACTAATTACCAGACTATTTCATACGAAATAGTTAAGTCAATCCATTAATTAAGTTATACGGTTTCAACTTTCATGAGAAATATTTAAGTAAAGCCGTTAGTCAAATCATCTAATTTAATTCAATAGCGAAAACAACTAGCTTAATTCATCATCGCTGAACAGAATGTTAGGAAGACTGGGCATGCAAGCAATCCAACAGCAAGAGAGGTTTAGGATGAAGCCCAATATCATGAAACTGGTGTGAATAAGTGAAGATGATTGATTTGATGGACATGTATGGTGGAAGCTGATGCACTACCAGGGGCCCAAATTCAATTCAAAGTTGGCCTAGCAACCAAACTGGAATTATGATAGGTCTACTTCTACACTGTATCTGATGAACAAATTAGCTGACTATTCTTGTTCTGGAACATGCTTCATATACTTTATCAACAGAACTATTTGTCTCTGTCAATACTAAATTACAAGACATTTTCAGATTTTCTTATCTAGCAGAGTCTGTGACAATGACTGGGCAGCTTAATTAAAATTTTAGGGTTGTTTCTTTATGATTTTACCGTGCTCAGCTGTAGAATAAGATTAGTTTTCACCTTTAGTAAAATCGTATACTTGGTTATATAACTTTTTTAGTGTAATTTTGGATCCACATGTCATGATTTCTTGAGTGGTTACAGGTGACAAAAAAGAAGATGATCATATCCCGCAGTATACAGCATTCGTGCAGTAGCATGAGGGTTCAGGAAAGGTTGAATGTGAACTGAAAAGAGAAACCGAGGAAGAAAGGTATGGATTCTGCGTTTCAAGAAAGCAAAGTCTACATTGTTTAAAGTTGATTCAAAGTCGTTATTCACCCTCGGATAATGTCAGGTAAAAATGCCCTCTAAAAGCCGCTAGTGAATCTAGATCTAGATGAGGACTAAGTATCTCTGGGTGAGGCGTCTGACAATATGTTAATTTATACCCGTGCTTCTGAAATTTGCGTATAAGCAAGAAAATTCTAGCTTTTGTTTGTTCTCGCTTATGCAAACTACTGTTATCTTAATGATATACGGTGACTAATCTAGAGTATGCAAACTACTAGTATGCATGATCGACCCGACTGCACGTTTGCTCTAAAAAGGGCTTACTCAGTACATAAATCTCCCGCTCAGTTTCCGGGGTGATATGTTAAAAAAGTTCATACACATCTTCCATTCAGGTCATCCAATACATCAAAACTTATCAATAAAATTTTCCAAAGTTGAAAACATAATAAACAACATGATGAACTAATGAAGTAAACCATGCACTTTTCTGTATACCATGGTTATTAATACACCATAAAAAACCCATTGATCATTACAATATATATATGATAAATTAGAAAATTTGAACACCTAAGCCAAATTTGCCGTAATTTCATAAACATCACCTGATTGTGTTCTTTTGTACCTGCCCTGTAGATTTTCGTGCTGATGCAATCCTCTGGAGCCGAATCTGCTCACGAAATTTAGCTATAAACTCATCAGCCTTCTTATCAACATCAGGTCCTCCATCACTAGCACCATTGTGAGTAACTACTTGATTCGCGTAGCCTGATAATTCTTCGAGTTCATCATCATCATAATCATCACCATCGTCATCTGTCTCAGAATCTTCGTCTTCAGTTTCAACAAGAACATCTTCAGCAAAGTTTTGTTTGTTCTCCTCTTGAAATTCAGTGAAAGTTTGGTTAGGCATAAAGGAGGGGTTTTCACGGATGATTCTATCCGGATAACCTCTATTCTTGATAAATGTTGTCTCGAGATCTCTTACTCTTTTTTCTTCCATAACATTCACAAAGTTATCATCAGAACCTTCACCTTTAGCTGCCCATTTCATTTCTTCATCACGATTTTCAACATACTTGTTCATTATTGAAGCATCACTTGAAGTTCTGGTCCACCATTCTGGCCCTTCTGTTTTTGAACTATTTTTCAAATTCTCTGGGCTGTTCCCACTCAATTTGAGTGGCACACTTCTAACGCTTCTTTTCAGGTCCTTCCTAGGAAACATTTCATCATTTTTGTCACTAGAAGTTGATGATGATAATCGAGATTTATGGAAAAATGGCGGAGGTGGTGGTGGAGGAGGAGGAATAGGCAAAGTAGACTTGCGAAAACTTTTCCTCCTGACCAAATCTTCAACCTTTTGTGACTGAAAATCAGACGATATAGACGGTGTTGGAGAAAGATTTTTTGGTGGTGAATTGGACTTTGGAATAGAATTTCGAAATGATTGAGAGCTGAAAGTATGTGACTCTATCTTGTTTGATTTGTTAGCTTCCTCCATCGAAGGAGGCAAAGTATAAAAAGGATTTTCCATATCCTCTTTCAGTTCCAGCCTTCCTGATCTTGATCTCCACGGAATTGGAGAACGAAGAACAACATTTTCTTCTATTTTTGGAGGAGGTGGAGTCGATGCTCCTCCTAATTCCCCTGTCCTTGATGTAGTAGAACTTCTCGAAAATTGCTTTGAACCCAAATTTGAATTAGACCTATCTAGGGATACACCTTTAACACTAGACTCGTCAGGGTAAGGAACTCGTGATTTTAGGCTTCTAACAGGCAATAACAGTGTTTTTTCGCCTACGTGGGTAGTTTTCTTTTCTTGATCAAGAACAGGGTTCTCTGGAGCTACAGTAACCATTGGTGGTTCACCTCTATAATATTGAGAATTCCAAGTTTGAACTTTATTTTCATAAGTGCTGGATGGACTATCAGTTTCATCGTCAAAAACTGATGAAACTTGAAGCAATCCAGACACATATGATTGAGCATTATCGAATTTAGAGCTATGTAAGTCCTTTTCTGTTTCATCATTTCGCTTGCTAAACAAGCCATAAGAAACAGCAATACCAACAAAGACAAGCTGGAGAATTTCCCAGCTTGTAGTGTGAAAATTTTGGTTGATAAAATCAGGGGCTTGTGAAGGGAAAAAAGGGAGTACAAGTAGAAAAATCGACACAATGACAATTTTGTAGAGAAATTGGTTGTAGAACTTACTTGGATTCTGAGGGTTCTCTTGGACTTTCGAAGAGGCCAGTCTTTGTTGTTTGGAGATAATTGAGCCTGTTTCTGCCATCGAAAGACTCAGCTTTGTTTCGGATCTTGTCAATGTTTTAAAGCATGTGAAATGAAATAAAAGGATGAAGGGCAGAAAACTTAGAGAGTAAGGAAAAGTATAGAAAAGAAGAGAGTGAAGAGGAAAGTTTTAGGGTGGAGTGAGCTTATTACAACCTATGCTTTAGTAACTTTAACCATTTCAATCCATTACCATTCATACCCTTACCCCTTTTAATACTTCTATCTCATTCTTTATTCTCATGTTTCGATATTCCAATTCTTGAAAATTTTCCAAATTTATGTAACTAGGGTGGTTCAAAAGCTGCGGTCTTGATAAATACAATATTTTACTTTTATGAGTAGAAGCGTAAAGACTACGTGCATACTTTCTAAGTTTACTCCCATGTTTAAGTAGAGTGAAATACGTACATTTCACCCTCCCGGGATCAGTGGCAGAACCAGGAGAATAAGGCGATTTAGCCCGAGTCTTTAAAATCCTGGTTCCTCCACTGCACAGGATCCAACTCTATAGTGCTTCAATTTGATCAAATATACTTAGTTTAGTTTAGTTACATAATTAAGGTGGCTAAACATGTTACGTTACACTTTTTAAGCAATTAACCTGCACGATTAGAATATTTTTCGAAGGGTGTGAAGGAGAATTCTGGTAATGAGGAAATATGTGAGTGGGGCAAATAGGTTGCGTGGATGTGATGAGGATTCCTTTCTTTTGGAGTGCATACGCTAAGCTTTTTGTTGGTTCTTGTTTTCATTCATTTTAAAATTACTACCAGTACTACTAGTGTTTCTGTTTAGAGGGTAATGCTTTTCTTTACATTCTGCATTTCACAAGTCTGCTTGTCTGGAACTTCTATTAGATGCTCTATAGGAATAATTAGGACCATGTCTTTTCCTTTCCTCCTGCATTTCAACTATATACAGTGCCAAAATTCCAACCTATCTGTTTCCAGTTACGTTCAACGACGACTTCTGACTCGTTTAGGCTAAAGAAGGTTCTGAGTTCATCATCGTTTAACAAAACGTAGTATAATGGCTTTGTCATAGCGCTATTTTCTACTTTAATTTATCCGCAAGGTCACCAGTCGCACATATAATTTTTTTTTTGTGTATGCTTCCATTAAAGTTAAAAGAGTGCAATCATTTGGTCATGGTACTCCTGTACTTTAGATTTCATGAAATTCTGACTTTCAAGTTCTGAGACTACAGAAACTCTGCATGTTAAGTTTACACCAGCAAAATATAAACAACAAATGGACTGTAAATTCATGATATCTGCATAATATTACAAATAAATGATATATTAAAATTTAAACTATTTGTGACAGTAATGCATTGAATTATCGCAAAATGTCTATTTGCTAGTATATAAGTCAAGAGTTCTAACTCAAAAACAGGATATCAACAGAAACAAGGATAATACTGTGCATATCATGAATTTCTCTCGAACATGTTAATGCTTTAACTATTTCCACCTATGTTATGATGAAAAGTAAGCACAATACCTTTACTTTAACAAAGAAAAGATTCCCCGTGTTCTCTCTAAGCACAGATTAATACTTATCAACCACAGGATATGCAGATTAAGGTATGCAGATGTGGATTAGCAGCCCACTTTACGAAAAGGAGGAAATGAGGAAAGAATAAAAGCAATGGAGACCTTCTATTCATCGAATGTAGCTATGGCTGTCGTTTACAGATGATGTTCTTGCGTAGTAATGTACACACATGACCGAAATCTTGATCCTTAGTGGCTGTACGCTTTGGGAAATCAATTGGTTCGTGCCAAAGAGAGGAGAATAATCTACACTATTAAAGTGCATAATCTTTTTCTCAGGTACGTGGCCGAAAGTATTGCATTAAAACATATATTTGTTGACATTTACCTAGAAATCTAGAATGAATTTTGAACTCCTGTGTCATGACTGTGTCAGCATGAAGAGATAAGATTATTTGCTTACATTTACAGCAAGGCAAAAGGGAAAATGGGATCTGAGGATGACCTCCGGGAGTTCTTGTAAGAATAGTCTAAACATATTGTTCTAACCTCAGTTACACCTCGATGTCACTGTCAGAGCCGAGCCAATAAGCCTAGAGAGTCCTCTGCAATACACAAGATCCCATATAACCTTGTTAGGATAGTAGGTCCGAGAAGTTCCTAACTGAAAAAAGTATTATTAGCAGTGAAAGCGGAGAACTTAAAGTTGTAGCAGCACTGCAGCAGAAGCAGAGGGTTTCCCGGTGGCTTACCTATTGGTTTTGCCGTCATCAAGCAAAACCAAATTCTCCGCTAAAAGATCTAACTCTCTGCGTCAAAACAAACAATTAATGTTAAGTGATCAGTTGTCCCTGCCCGATACGCAGCACCCTTCACAACTACCGGATCTTTTTCTAGGCATTCAAATCCCGCAAAATTTGTTGCCAACGGTCTTCCAAGAATTAGTGCTTAAACTATAAAGATACACGCGAACCAAGTCTGGTCGCATTCCTACCATAAGCAGGGCATTTCTCGATTTGATCAATGATCACTTTGTAATCATTGATCCATGATCCGAAAGCTAAACCCTCAACAGGACAGCATGATCATCATTCATTACAGGCAGCACGGGACAAAATCGTTGAGGGCAAATTTCAAAATTGGTCCCTTAACAGTAAATAATAAACGAATATACTAAAAAAAAAAAAATCACGTATAAGATATACGCTATTCTTGCATATATAACATATTCAATTTATATAATTAGATTTCCTTTTTTTTTTGACAGAAAATTTCCTTTTGTTAAATTAACATGCGTTTGCCAAAAGAACTATCCGTTAAGATATCTTCAGAGATTGTTATTTGAGTTTGAGACTGCAGAAAACTATGAACGGTGATGTTGGCCCATTTATAAGAGCCCAAATCATTTAAGAAGCCCACTGGAATAACATGGACAACTAGCATGGGCCTTCGGGTTAATATTCCAGTTGGCTTCTTAAATGGTTTGGGCTTTTATATATGGGCCAACAGGTGATGTTATGGAATTTGGTCCAATGGTACTTGAACGTGGAAACCAATTTAAAGTAGGAAAAGGATCCTCGAAGCAGATTACCTTTTTTTCGGGTAACTAAAATTAATCAAAATTTCGTCAAAAAAAAAATTATATGCTCTTTTCTTGGATCAAACAATTAGCCGTCTATAGGGACGGTTTAACAAATTGCATATAATGAATTTTAAAAAATAAATAAAAGTAAGTGGTTTTTTATGTCAGGAAATAAAACTAAGTGTTTAATTCAAAGAAAAAGTACCCAAGCTCACATTTTCGTGTCAGAATATTGAAAAGGAAGCAATTAGTAACAGTAAATTTAATGTCAGATTGTCTATTTTATTTTGTTAAATGCTTTTAAATTAGTGTTCCAGTGTATTAAAATTAATATATTTCAAAATAATATTAATATTCTCAACAAAAATTAAATAACATTTTTACTCCCACTACAGAAAAAGTTTATATTAACATGACAATTATTTAAAAGAAATTACTGTATAAATTTACAATTAAATAGGCACAGAAATAGATGGTAGGAATATTAAATTACAAGACATCGTATCGTAGTAAAAGAAAAGGATAGATACAAACCAGGCCCACATATCCATGTAACCTCCTTTTGCAAACTCTCTAGATCCCCAGTTCAACGACCTTTGAGTACAAAATAGGGTTTTCTTTTTGATCTTTATTCGCCAATTCTTGAATTTTTATATAATTTTATTTATAATTGTTGCATCTTCTTGATAATAATTGACAATTTTTATGTAGATGATAGAGTTTGCGTCTTTATGTGTTTTTTATGCTCGAGTTTGTGAAAAGATGAATTATCAGAGTTTTCTTGTGGATCTTTAGGTTAAAATTAAGCTTTTAGGTGTATATGTTTGTGTAGGATTTGAAAAGAAGTGGTTTGTGAAAAAGGGTTGTTTTTGTTTTCTTGATTTGGTGGATTAGTAGTGTATGAGATGTATATTGAGGAATTGAAAGAAGGGGCTGAATTAGAGGATGAGGTGGTAGCTGGTGAGGGGGTTTTGGGTGGTGGGATTGTGGTGTTTGATGCAAAAAGGGTTCTTGTGGGAGCGGGTGCTCGGGCTTTATTTTATCCTACACTTTTGTATAATGTTGTTAGGAATAAGCTTCAGACTGAGTTTCGGTGGTGGGATCGGATTGACGAGGTACCCTTTTGATCTATACTAAATTCGGTGTGTGTAATTTAGTTGTTAGTTTTTGGTGCTTATGTTTTTGATGAATAAGTTTATTGTTATAGCCTGGGTTATGTGTGTTTTGATCTTGTAATTGATCACACTGCTAACTAGTTTTAAGTTTGTCTTTTGGAATATCTCTGTGGACTATGACAGTATAGATTGATATATGGATAATAGCTTATAGATGTTTGAGTTTGGCGATCAATATGTAGATACTGCCTTCCTTTGCACAGGATTGTCTTTATGGTCCTTTGGAATGATTCAGAATAAAGTGTCATTTTACAAATTGATGAATTGATAATAAAGTCCAGATTTAGATCAGCTTGGAGGAACAATGATGGATTGTTTACCATGATGAATAAATTGACCCTTAATTCTGTATTCTTGTTGGTGATTTACTTTAGCAGATTATGTTACACGATTGTACAATGATATACAACTGTGCATTTTAAATGGCTATATATATATATATATATATATATATATATATATTCCTATCAGTATCTAGTACTGTTTGAATCTGAGATACCTTTTCTTAATCAAAAATTCTAAATCTGTTTTTACAATTTCTGTGGTGTGACACATTTCAGTTTCTATTATTGGGTGCTGTGCCATTCCCATCTGATGTCAAAAGGCTGAAGGAGCTTGGTGTTTGTGGCGTGATAACCCTGAATGAGTCATATGAGACTTTGGTTCCAACAGCTTTGTATCAAGTGAGTGGCAGGTCTATTGTTTTTTGTAATACATTAAGTGCAAGACCTTTGAAACCTAAACAACCTAGTTACTTGCGTTCTATTCTTTTGAGCTTTTTAGCATCTTCTAGTTGTAATAATGTTCTATTTGAACTTTTTAGGCCCATGATATTGACCATTTGGTGCTCCCAACCAGAGATTATCTTTTTGCGCCGTCATTGAAGGATATATCGCAAGCGGTGGACTTCATTCATGGTAGGGTCTCAGCTTGTAAATAATGACTTGTCGGATGATGTGTAGACTTGAATGCTCTGTTAGTTGCTACCCTTTGTATGAATAAAATGGTTTTTAGTATAGGAGGGTACTCTTTATTTGATGGTTTGGGTTTCATGATGGAAGGTGGAATTAAAATGTTAATCTTACATTATATACCATGTGTAGCACCAGACAGGTATGTTAAGCTTACATTATATAACATGTGGCACCAGACAATTTGTTTTAGGTTCTTTGTTTCTAGTGAAAATAACAACTTTTATATGTTGTGTTAGTATTGTAACTGGTATCGTGTTCATATGAGTTATGTTTACTTATGCTTAAGATCTTTCCTTTTCATTTCATGTAATCGGTTTAACGAACCTGAGATTTTTTAACTTGTCTATTTCGTGTCTTGGTCAGTATATTTGGTTTTGGTATAGTTTGTCTACTAACCTGCAATTGTTTAATAGAGAACACATTGCAAGGAAGAACCACCTATGTACACTGTAAAGCCGGACGAGGACGGAGCACAACTATTGTAATCTGCTATTTGGTGAGTGATTAGTATCAGGATAAAGTATTATGATTTTTCAGTATTAAAAGTTATTGCATTATCATGTGGAAGTATAATGAAGGATCCACTTCAACATAATTCATGTCCTCTCTAAAGAGTACTTATGTATATTTTAAAAAGTAAATTTTATTTTTCTAATTATTGTTACAACAGGTGCAACACAAACAGATGACACCTGATGATGCTTATAATTATGTGAAATCAATACGCCCCAGGGTACTACTAGCCCCTGCGCAGTTACAGGTAGGCTATTGACCTTGGAGTTTCTGCCTGTTATATAGAGGACATTGGGTGCAATTTTGTAATAGCAAAGATGATTTTCTAATTAAATTGTGCATGCCACTTGGTACCCGTCAATCTTAGATATTATCAAGTTAAATGTGCGCTTGAGTCATGAAAGAGAGATGCATCATATTAACTATTAAATAAGGTTTGTCACAAGGATATTAGGACTATGTAAGAACCCACAATATAAGCTTTGCGCATGCTTCTTGTGTTGCACTGTATCTTTGTCAATGAGAATAATAACTCGCACAAGATTGTTAACATGATTTGATTTCAGGCTAAGTTGCACATGATTGTTCACATGATGTTGATTTTTTTTGATTGCAGGCTGTTCATGATTATTACAACCGTAAAGTGAAGAAATTGTTTAGTTCAAGCCAGATTAAGACTTGCAACTTGAACTGCATGACTGATACAACATGGATACCCCGGAGATACTTTACAGCAACAGATTTCTTTGCCTTTGACGAAGGGTCCCTAGTTTTGGTTACAAATGCAGATCTTGACGGTTATGACCCAAATAAAGAAACTGATGGTGAAAGGCGTGATATTTGGGCAGATCTGAGTTTAGTTTACAGGGTGCGAGGAGCTGGTAAAGCAGTTTTTACAAGTCTATCATGTTTGTGGCTTCGCTACAACACTGACAAAAGGTTGGCAAGTAAACAAGTGAGTGAAGAGCGCAGTTGTATGATAAGTAATCGAGTGGAAGGCTTTACCGTAAATATTCACGTCTACTAGCATTACTTTTCAAGAATCAATTGAGCAATCAAAACACTTTCAAAATGTATATAAGTGTGGTAGATGTGAGCAATCGAAACACTTTCAAAATGTATATGAGTGTGGTAGATGTTCATAGACTTTGATACATGTATCCGCAAGAATCTTTATTATAAGTGATGCATTCGGTTTTTATAGCTGTTGCTATTTTATAATCTGGTTTTATAATAGTTGATATTTCGAAATAGTTGAAGAGACGCTTGCTTGAATTTCGGACTTCTTTTGTGTAAATGTTATGTTTTTATGACATTAGTTACTCAGGATATGACAGATAAAAACAACAGAAATAGGAAATGAAAGTGAATGTAAAATCATGAACATTCATACTATATGTCTTTGGACCTGTAAAAATTTGGTTCATAATATTACCATAAATTAGACCTGGATTTAATATTTGTGGGTTTAATTAGTTAAATTAATGGTAATTATCTAAAATAAATCAATATAAAGTATAAGTATGCGTGAAATTTTCTATCTTCTAGTTTAAAGATTGTCATCTTATTATTTTTCTTCTCTTTTTTTAGACTGATAATATGAAGAAAGAAAGTACAAAAAGTATATGTATTTACAAAGAAAATCTATATTCTGTACTAGGTACACATACATTACAGAGATCTATGCTATTACAAGGAGTGATAATACTACTTATATGGTTGAGCATTAGCAGAACTGACATCTCCATTGTCGAAGATATCAGATAGGTGTGGTTTGGCAGTTGGAATCTTCAGCATCAACTACGTTATAGTACAAGGAGGACAATTTGCCATCAAATACTGAGACAACTGGATGAACTGATAATCCACAGTACCGTTCCCCCAGACGTGCAATGCAGATGTCGATGATCTTCTTAAACATTCTGTCTCCTCGGCTCAGAGGCTGCTGCACGAAATCTACTAATGGCATCCACTGCATAATGACACAGAAATTAGTCTAATTACTAGTAAAATTCAGATGATGCAGGAAAAATAGAAATGGACATGGTATTTACTTTGGCTGCTTGAACCTCGAGATTGTCAATGACAATGTCATTTGACAAGGCTTTCATCATGCAGACGAAGAATAAATCAGACTTCTGGAAAGCCACGTTATGAGCATGTCTGCAATCAAAAAACTAATTTCAAATACTGAAAACCGCAGATGTTCTGCGTATGACTGAAGAAAAAATCTTGCTTACCTAAAAGCTACAACTTCAATAAATTCAGTGTCGATCTGCAAAATAGAAGAGAAATGACAGCAAAAGCTCGTAAAAGGTGGTTCATTCTTTGATGATAAGTGTTTAGTAAAGATATGTACTGAGTTCTTACCCCAGTTTCTTCTTTAACTTCTCTTACAGCTCCATTGAAGATCTCCTCTGACTGATAAAACACCAAAAGGAAACAAATTTTATGCTTAGTTTCATAAACGACTACACGCACTGACAGACACTGAATATAAGTTCTGACAATGAAAATGGAAGACCTCGTGGATGAAACCGGTTGGTATTTTCCACAGACCAGCAAGTGCAGGGGCAGTGTGTTTCTCTTGCACCACAAGGACCTGCAGATGGATTTTTTTTCAATTTTTTGTATTCCGATCAAAACGTATACTTGAATCAATAAAGTTGTAGTACCTCATTCTTTTCGTTGATAACGAATCCCCCAACTCCAACTTGATGGGAAGCATTCTCAGGTAGCATGCAAGGCCCTTCAGGAATCCAGTAGGTCATCATGACATATCCTTTCTCCGCGTGATGATACTGAAATCCTTCCTGCAATGATTTCTCAGTTGAGGTACTTCCCAATTCCCAAATAACATATTCGTGTTACATGGCATTAATCTTGATCTCGTATTAATTTTACCTTAACTGCTATAGGAACAAACTCTGATTTCTCCAGTGGAAGCTTAAGCCAAATTCCATTTTTTCTCTGCAATTGGAAATGAAGCAAATTATGTACACAAAAAACATAGTAAACGCTTTTTCGTGCTTTATCATGTAGCCTAAAGTCTGAAAGAAAAATCAATCTTGCAGAACTAAATTAAAGTCAAACACTCAGAGAAAAGAACCTGTGATTTCCATTGAGAAAGAGATGACTGAAGAACAGAGGCAAAGACACTTGGATTAGATGGTAGTTTTTCCGAATTAACAACAACTCCCCCATACTCATCATCCATTGATTCTAATACTCTTCTACTATAATATGTTGTTGGGCTAGCACCATTAGTTCCATTCATTTGAAATGAATAAACATCCACCATTAACTTTTCTTTCATGGCTGAACTCGCAGCATTGTGTGCAGTACTCAGATACGACGCGTGCAGAAGATTACCTAAAAAAATCAAGAAAAACAGGAAAAAAAAACAAGATGAGCAAATTGTACACTACAGAGGCCTTATGAGTTATGACAACTAACATGGTATCAGAACCCGATTGTCATGTTAAGTTCTCCTCCTAACACCGCGGGAATTGGTGATTGTAAGCATTACCTTTGCAAGAGCAGACTTGTGGAGAGACTTTGTCAGCAACTAAGTGCATAGAGTTGAGAAAAAGGTTAGGAAGCAGCTTTCTTGAACCAATCAACTCTGAACCACACAAGTGTAACTCCATTCTTAACTTCACACCTTTCAGAATCAGAACTACTGTGAATTTTCAGACTCACTAATTATGGAAACAGTTTAGAGACTAATTTGGAAAGTCTTAGGATTTCTTGATGATTAAAGCTTATGAGTAGAAGATTGTTCCTGGACCTATATGATCATAAATGGGTGAATGTAAGATGGACAAAATAGTGGTGAAGTATTTATTTATTAATTAATATTTCAACTCGAGATTTTTATTTTGAAACGTGGAAAACGAGGGATTAGATCCGGCACTGGTTGAGTAAATCTGGAGTAGAAAAATGTCTGCCCTTATTTTTCTTCTTCGAATGTGAATGCCTTGTTTTGTTTTCCTCGGCTAAATCACAAATTAAAAATAAACAATGTTTATGCAAGTATATTATGCTATAAAAATCGCATTATGTTTTCTGAACATAACAAAACAATTAATATCTCATGAATATCACGAGAAACTTAATCAAGGTAAAAGATTCGTGGGTGCTCGAACTCCACTGCTATTTTAATTTAGTTCGTTTTGAGCTATTCGAATAGTCCGAGTTTGACATTATTCGAGTTTCCAAAATTGCGAACATTATTATTATTATTATATTTAATTGAGTTAAACTCGATTTATTATGTTAAAACTTTTATCAATACTAGCCTATACTAACTTATATCACGTGCTCGTGATTTATAGTATCTGTTATTATATTTTATATGTGTTAATATTTAATTTGTTATGACACATTATAAATAAAGGAGGTTTGTAAGCTCAAATATCGATTAAATTTATAATCTGTGCAAAAGATACATTATAATATTTGTTATTTAATCATATAAAATTTGTTAGATTACTATGCAATTTTTTTTGGGTTAAAATCGATTTTAAAATAATTGATAAACATGTTTGTATTAATATATTTTTGTTGTGTATTTTAAGTAAGTTTTTTATTCAAAAAATTGAATGATTAAAAATTGACTCGAAAAGATATGTCTCAATGAGAATCTTATTTTTTGGAAGTACATTTATGCACTAAATATATTTTAATTATAATAATAAAGATTTATTTAAATAAGTTATAGATTAAGAAGATCCATAAATTAAATTAAATTAACAATCAAAATCTTTTTTTTAAAATATTTAGATATAGATTTTATAAAAATCAGTTTGAGCTTACAAATCTGAGTAGACATAAATTCTGAGTTCGAAATTTATGATGCCAGATAAATACAACCTCAAATACTAATCTGCCTATTTATTTATTTAATCAAGTCTTGATTCATTACGGCCTAACGAGAAGTTGCGGATTTTCTAAACTATGTTCATCCGAATCCTCATCCGAAGTACACTTAGAAATATCTCAAATTCAATTAACTACTTGTTGAACATATCAAATTATATATATCGTCAGCGGCCCCTCCATGGATCCTGTATCTCCGACATGTCCAAAAATTGGCTTGTGATATTTGGATGATATTTCCAAATATATATTTTCTTTTTAACAAAATGACATAATTTAGTTTAATAATTTTGAGTGGACAACATGAACAACACGTGATTTTCCACTTTGCGCGTAGTAGCATAGAGCCGATAATCACACCCGCGTATGGCCCCTCCTTATCCACACCTGTCACCTATGATTACATAGAGCAGTTATATTATGTGATTTCTTATTTTTCTGTATGGCTGGTGACTAATAATTTGGATACATTAAATCCGTGGACTTGTTCATAAAATTCACAATGATATTTTATATATTATTGAAATAAAATTTGAAAATTAATTCAAAATATGTTATATTTACAAGCAATAATATATATAATTCCCAATATAGAGAGATATTATGCATATCGATAATTATTGTTCCGTGATACTTTGGGCTATGAGCCTACGACGCATACCAGATAGTGACAAATATGTCACTGTATATCATAGACTTTCGGTTATTCTCCCTCTGTCCTACCGGAGTTTTTACGAATTCCTTTTTTTTGACATCCCACTTATTTTTTTATATTATAAAATTTTGCTAGAATAGTTAATTGGTCTCATCACTTTTTCACTTTTCCTTCTTTTCACAATACTTTTACTCCACCATCTTATTTTTATTTTTTAAAAATGAATTGGGCTCACCACTTCACCCACTTTTCTTTCTCTTTTCCACTACTTTATATATAATTCTTAACCTCCGTTCCAAAACTCAATGTAAAGGAATTGAGTGGGACGGAGTAGTATAATGGAATACGTATATACTCCGATTTCCTCTTCATTTTTTTAAATTATACATGTATTGTTAAAGTATTAAATTTTAAAATATAATATTAATCATATACTTTTATTAAAGAAAATAAATTGTGAAAAACAATAATTTTAACTATGCAATCAGAAGAATTCGAAAAATGTGTCGGAAAAAAAAATGACCTATATTTCAAATAAAGAGAATATATCAAAACTACATGCATATCATAAATCAAATGTAATTTTATCACTTATAATATTGGATATAAACTATGTTTTTAATGAGATGTGATTTCATCTTACTATTTCATCAAACGGTCTTTCTAATATATGTTCAGGAAAATATAATAAATACCTTGATGAATAATGCACAAGTCCTTATGTGTCATTAGACACATACTCCCTCTGTTTTTTCTTTATATGTCACTTTTGACTTGGGCACGCATCTTTAGGTGGGTTGACCGGATAGTAAAATTTAATATTTTTAATTGACTTTTTTTGTGAATTAAAATTTTAATTACATATTTTTATTCAAAAAAGAAAATTTCAAAAATAATATTTTTAACTATCCGGTCAAGATACTTAAAAGTGTGTGCCAAAAAATCAAACGTCATATATTGAAAAACGGAGGGAGTATAAGGAAAATCGTTGTTTAAAAGTATATAAATAATTATTGAATACAGAATATCTTAATTTATCTAATAAATAAACAATAACTGATAATAGCAAGATTCAAATTATTTCTATCTGTTTGTCGATATTGAATATGACTTCCTGATACTGCATTTTAAATTAAAAAACTAAATCGTACATGTAACAAAATTCATATATAATATATAATATTAAAACATTTGTTTTGAAGTTGGCCTACAGCAGCTATCAAGTGACTGGCTTGCAGGCTTGCAGCATGGGCCTGGACAAAGAATAAATTTGATAAAAGGGCAAAAGCAAAAGTTTGGGCTGTATTTTTATTATGGATCCGTCCCGCCCTTGTTGGGCTTTATCTATAGACAATACATAGTAGTAGATTAATAACTAATTTTTAAGGTTGTTTTTATATTTTCAGAGATATTTTTATAATTGATTTATGATATATTAGAAATAGTGTATGAAAGAGAAATATGCTACATAAATACTTTTAGAGGAAATAAATAATTCTGAAAATATCATTTCTTTATTCATATAGATAACTGACATACTTATATATGAAACATTTTAATAAACAACTAACATTACTATTTTATTGTAAATATTAGATGAACTATTTAAAAGTTAATGTATAATGCTTTTGGATTTAGATTCTTTGAAATTTCATAAAGTTTAAAAATATAAAAATACTTGCAAAAAAAATTCTTTATTTTATTATATTTTTAAACTCAAATTGAACGTATGTGAATTCTTAAATTCTAAAAGACAAAGCTCCATATACCAAAGTCAAGAATTCCTTAAATTCAAAAATATACTTTACGTCTGAATTGAATATACACAGGAGAGCTAACCGTTTTAGTTTTTGAGTAAAAAATGAAACTGAAAACAAAAATATTTCATTTTAATAGTAAAAATCACAACTATAATCGAACCATCACTTTTTATTTCATTTTAATTTCCACTTCACTTTAGTAATTACTATATTAATATAATAATCAATATTACTATATTATTATTAATTTTTTTTTGACGAACAATAAGATTTTTTTAAAAATAAAATACTGGAACACAGCTAGAACAAACCCCCTCACTAACTACAAAGTGAAACAAAAAAAGAGCTAAGCAAATAACCGCTTTGTTTTCAGATTACTTAATAGATAGAATATAGATATTATTGATAATAAAAATGCTTACAATTGCTTAATAGATAGAATATAAATATTATTGATGATAAAAATTATTACAATGGTTTCTCGAACAATCCAGTCGACACAGACATCCCTGAAATAGTAAAATCACAATTGACCTGCGCACATAAAAAACCGGTAATAACTCAGTGTTCATACCCATTAGTTACACCAAATGAGGTTGGGGATACAAACGTCTCTTGAACAATCCTTTGTCGTGCGAGGTGAGCTCTCACGATAATCATCATTCCAAATTTGAAGCGAGCTCTCACGATAATCATCATTCCGAATTTGAAGTCGGTTGTCCAGATCTACCGCTACACCACAAAAATCATTATTAACGTAGCATGACGATTGACGACAAATCAAAAACACACCAAAACATACACCTAAGAATTGAGGACAATCAACAAACCAAAAGGATGGGTACGACAACGAGATCACTCCCAGAAAGAATTAGATTTCGGTTTTATTAAAAAATTAATATATAAAAGTTAAAGATTCAAATTCGGAGGAATGGGACATGGGATGAGAAGATGATTGGAAGCGGATGTGGGTTGATGGAAAGATGAGGCGGTGACGGATGGATGAAAATTATGGATGACGGCCGACTCTCTTTTCTGCACTACACTATATTATTATTAATTTAATTACAATTCTAAACTCTAACTTGAATACTTAATTTTTATATTTTCTAAATACAGTTTAACCCTCTGATTACTAAATTACTTTGCCTGTCAAACAATAAAAAACAGCACAAACTTTTATATCTTTCTCCCGTTAAAGCATACATTAGAATTTCGCAAAATTAACAATTTATAATAAATTAATATTTTGAAAAATAAACTTTTATTCTAACAAAAATATATATTTATCTTGATTCATTAATAATTTTAAGAAATTAATAAAATCTAAAAATAGTAAGATTATTAATTTATTAAAATTTTACCGTAAATACTAGTAAATACATAGAGTGAAGGCCACGGGAAAATTACGGAGCGATACTAATAAATCTACATAAATGCCACATGAATTATGGGTCTGACTACCCAACTGATGTAGAAGTGAGCAAAGAACGAGTCTGGAGTCTGTGTAGTTAAAGTCATTGGACTTGGGTATTTAGAGCATCTTCAACCGTCACTCCAAATAAGTTTTTAACTTCAAATTTAAAGAGTCAAGATAAAATTGAGAACTTCAATGATTTTTAAAATTTTTTTAAAAATTTAAGAGTTCATCATTTTTAGAAAATAACTTAAGAATTTTATTGGAGATGCTACTATCTCCATCCCAAATTAGATGATCTAGTTGACTTTAGGCACGTAACTTTAGATGCATTGACCGTCTAGTTCTGAAATTTAATTTATTTTATTTTTCTTTCGTTAACGAAAATTTCATATCTAAATTTTTATTTGCAAAAATAAATTTTTTAAAATAACTAATGTAGCTATGCGGTCAATGGACCTTAAAATATGTGCTTAAAGTCAATGAGCTCATCTAATTTGAGATGGAGGGAGTATTAGACAATAATTATCACGTGAAGCTCCGAGACCCATTCAGAATTGAGATGCACCTGGAGGTCAGTGGTCACAGACTCACAGTGTGGCTTCCGTTGACAATTTTATTTTAGTCAAAGTATTATAACTGTTTCTAATCTTCTTGCGCAGATTTGATCCTGGGTTTTTCACCGTATAAAAACACATATTTTAAAATTTATAAAAATAATAAATATAAATATTTTTGTTACATCCACAGTGTTAGAAATATATTTTAAAACAGAGATAATTATTAAATTTAATTATATAATAAAATAATTATAGTGAATTTTAGATTATAGTGCACAAGTAACTTATTTTATTTTTTTTTGCTAAATAAGTAACTTATTTTTATACAAAACAAAGAATTGAAACTCCAGATATAAATGCGTTTAAAGAGTCAATGGCATATACAATTCTATAATGGTTATCCAAAATTCATTATTCAAATGACATTAATTAATCATAGTGGTTAGCTAGATATATGTCAAAATAATATTTAATTATTATTTTTAAATTCAAATTATATAAGATAAGATGAAACTGTACCAGAGAGGATGAGGTGGATGTATTTAGACGATGGATTGTTGTCAATCGACATTGAAGACCAAACTTACATCACTAAATTTTATATGATATTTTTCGAGTGTCTAACTCACATTTTAAGTTAAGACTTTAATTTGTATGATCCGAGATGTTCCTGGTATTTTAAATTTTGATTGAATACATTAATCAAAAATATTATCAATTCCGAGTCTTTTTCAAAATTTAGATTTAACTCTCAATTATCAATTTATATAATCAGGATTTCACTGGTCAAAATATAATAATCTGTAATTCACAAGTGCACCAAAAATTTCCAAAAACTTATAATTTATTGATGTCATTGATAATTATACTCCCTCTGTCCCATTTTAACTGCTTTTGACTTTTTTACACGTATTTTAAGATGTTAAAAAAATTACATCTAAACATGATTATTTTTTATAAAATTTATATCATAAACTTTTATTTGATATAAGAATTGAAATTTTTTATTGAGTGTAGATATTGTTTTTTTACACCTCAATATACGTGTTAAAAAGTCAAACATCAGTTAAAATACATCAGTTAAAATGGGACAGAGGGAGTATATGTTCTTTGTTCCTGTAAAGTGAACATGGGACTGGGGTGTTGCTGAAAATACATGAACAGACCATAGTCAAGGTGTGCACTGAATATTAGTCAATATTGGTTTGAGAGCACTTAATCGTCTTGTACGGATATCAAGTGTGTGTTTCGAAAACGGCATGTTGCATGTCGTAGTTACAACCATGGTCTACATGATTGAATGAACTTTTACCATTTCAATGATTTCACATCCATTTTCCTTTTTTTTATGATGGGAGGTCCAACACCGACCAGATCAAACGAGCAACAAAATGTATCAAGACTCAAGTAAAACTGTTGAGACTTGAGAGTATCAAATGAGTAACACTGTTAAGAAAATATGCTACATTAAATTATCTTACATAAAAACCCGAACTTATAAGGTACTAGCAATTATTTCCGTAAGTTTACAAAACACGCAGCTTCTACCATTTTAATATTACACCGAAGAAAAAAACCTCCCTAGTAATTACACAATAAACTGTTAATACTGTATTAAAGGACAGTGGTAAGATAACGGCGATAAAAGAGGATAATCAACTAAACTTATTTCGTCATTCCACACATCCATAGTTTGAGGCCAACTAAACGATAGAGGTGTCGAAGGTAATGCAGACTGATGCACTACTGCTATTGTATATCGGTTTCGGTTTCGGTTTCGGGTTTTAATTTCTTCTTCTCGCGCTTCTTGTTCACCTCATCTTTTTTTCTCTTTTGCACCGCGCATGATGGTTTTAGCCACAAGCTGATCAAGGCCCGCGACTTTGTTTAACTCGAGTGGGAAGTTGAGAATAGCTTTGCTTCCACGTAATTTATACGCGGCTCTATCGTAAGCTTTAGCAGCTTCGATTGGCGTCACATACGTGCCGAGCCATATTCTCGATCCTCTACGTTTCGGATCACGCATCTCTGCTGCGAATTTTCCCCATGGCCTTCTTCGCACCCCTCTATAGTGCCGAATAATATTCTCTTTTTCAACGATTTCGTTAGGGTTCGCAAATTTTTCCTCTGACAATTTTTCTGCCATCGGCTCAATCGTAACAATATTTTGTCCAATCGGGTTGCTCAGATAAGTGGAATACGTGCATGAATTAATTACTTTCGTTGATGACCGCGATGAAAATGAAGACGAAGAAGACGATGAGGTTGAGATTTTTGGCGATGTCGATGTTAAATATCGAATATATTCTTCTAGCTGGGAGGTATCGACAGCAGAAAATGAGTCAAGAAAAAGATGTTGGCTGATCAAATTAAGGGTTGAAATCTCATTAGCAGTTGCCATGTACAAGTGAGATTTTGAGAATATTAGTTGAATGTTGTGGAAGATGAGCTAAAACTGGGAGAGTGGCTTTATGCGTAAAGATACGAAACAAGACTTGTAAGGTATTTATTGAGGAGATGAGAAGTGGATATAAGTAGTTCTTAACTATTAAAAATGTTTTATTCTGGAAAATATTATAAATGTTGTATTGTTGTTTAATATACTCTCTCCTTCTTGACTATAAAGTATAATTTCGTGTATTATTTTGGATAATATAGGCTTATATTCAAAGTGAACTAGAGTCGAACTTAAATGCCATGGAAAACAAGAATAAATCTATCATTGGAATGATCCAGTTGTGCTCATTTTGTATATTATTTTAATTTAACTTTTTGAGTAAAACTTTAATGCCTATATTATTTTAAAAAAATAAATAAATTATGAAATTATATTTTGTGAAAAATTTTAAAAATACCAGGCAAGCGACGGTATAGTAGTGCATAAAAATATAAAATAATTTTCATTTTCACGAAAGATATATAATGTGTCCGTTTGACTAAGTTTAATTTTCAGAAATAAGTACTTATTTCTGGAGAGAAGTACATGAAATTTTACTTTTTTTTCTAAAATAAGTCCTTATTTTTTTGTCACATATAATACCTACTTAATATTTATTTTTGAAAGATTACAAAAATATACTCCCTCTGTCCCATTTAATTCTATACGTTTCTTTTTAACTGTTCGACACGCATTTCAATGCTCTTATAAAATATAGTTCTGTAACTTATTTTTGAGATTTTCTTTTTCTGTATAAAAATATAACATCTAAACTTTAATTCAGAAAAGAAAAATTTTAAAAATAAATTGCACAACTACAATTTGCAGGAGCATTAAAGTCCGTGCCGCGTCCCCGTCCCCCAATGTATACAACTCAGGGGGACGGAGGGAGTACATTTTTAAAAGAAAAAATACGTCCTTAATAAAAACTTAACTTATATTCCCAAAACACCATCATTTGCTTCCTTCCGACAGTGACTTGAAATGAGACTTCTTCGTCCAAGTAATTGAATGCTGAGAAGGTAAAACGGAGATGAGCATGCATTTTGACTTGTAACTGTATCTCTGACTTCTTCTTGTGAAATCTTAGGGGCCGTTTGAGTGAGCTTAAAATAAGTGCTTATTGCTTAAAATAAATAAATGGAGTAGAAGTTAGAAGCAAGATAAGATTTATAAATGATTAAAGTGTTTGGGAAATAAGCAGAAACCCTGAGACAAAAGCTAGCATTCCTAGCTTTTTATAAGTGCTTCTTGACTTATTACACAAACGGTACGAATAAGTGCTCATAACTTATAATCCAGAAGTTGGATTTAAAAGTCCGAAACAAACACCCTCTTAGTTCGTGTAAGCATACATGTAGATTGTAGACCTAGTATTTTATTATTCGATACGTAATTTAAAATATATTAAAAAATGATTATATATATTATTTTTTTTTAAAAATTTAAAACAAATTATTTTCACAGTCTTTTATATATATGACAACTTCATTACAAAATATATTATTTCTAAAATTTATACATATAGAAATTACTCGATTTATAGTGAAATAAATTATAAGGGAATAAATCTGTGTAGATTATTAAAGTGATTGGGAGACTAGTTTATTATTATTTTCATTATTAATACTGTATATATTTGGAAGAAAGTTGCCAACATGTATATATAGTTGTTTACGCGTAACAGTATTTGTCAAATGTACGAGGTTAAATCAAGTAGTAAGCATCTTTTACCGTCAAAGGGAGTTGTTTTGATTCTTCGTTATTTTTATTATTACATTTATCTTGAATTGATCAGGTCAGTTAGAAGTAGATGCATGTACGATGTTAATGTCTTGAGGGAAACTGTACTAAACATATTTACTTCACTTAGCTAAAATGACAACTAGACAATAATGATGGCCGTAAGAATTATCGAGCTGACCGGACAAAGCGAACATGGGCCAGAGATTTGAACAAGGCCATGGGACATGAATGACAAACTAGTTGGCCCAACATGAAACTAAGGTACTATTAGTATAGGGCATATCAGTGGACCAGGATAAACGGGCTCTGGCGGGAGCCTAACAGGACAGCCCACCCCGTTTGTCGCGGGAGTGGGTAGTGACGAAGATTAGTTATTTTCCTCGTTAAAATATCAAATGAATATATATCTTTTGTGATGAACTTTCTCCACGTCCTGAATATGTTAAAATTCATATATTTTTATTTTTCTTAAAGTCAGAGTTTGAAATATTTTGATTTTCAATTAAAAATGTTTATCCATGTCATAATTCAGTAATTGATTTGAAATTAAAAATAAATAAAAAGTTACTTTAAATTAAAAGTTTAGAGGATATACCTTTTGAGCGATTTATTTTTTATAATCTATTTTAACAAAAACCAATTTTATTCATCGGGCAAAAAACTTATAAATTTACTTTCACCCGGATGACTCAAAAATTACATGTAAGATATAATTACTCATATAAATAATTTAAAGTACACATTAATCGTATTAAGTCGTTATAATATAATTTATAAGTCAGATGTTTAAAGTTTATCTAGAAGGCACAATACAACTTACTTAATATTATACATATCTATGCAATATTCAACTGATTTTGAAAATAATATTTACTCTAATTCTATAAAACTAAATTCAAAAATATTTTTAAAAATCACTTCAATATTGCCTAAATGCTGAAAAAATCTTGACAATAAGTCTTGGTGGCATGCCGAGAATTAGAAAGTATGAATAATATGTAAAATCATGACACTTCATTCTGTCATATTCCTTGACATAAAGTCTAGTCAATAATTTCATATTCGTCTATAGCATATAACAAATATATAATATAACCTCTAAAAATATTTAACAAAATTTTTTATTATTTACTAAAATATCAAAATAATATATTATATTCATACAATATAATAATAAAATAAAATTTCAAATATAGCACGTATATACACACACACACAACTGTATACTTGTAAACCTTCTAAAACACCTAACCACATGCCTACTTATTCTGAAACACATACTCACATATATTTTTTCATTTATTATTATTATTAACATTCTTTATCTTTTAATTATATTTATTTACAGAACATAAGTTTATAAATAAATAGTTTTATTTATAATCATAATTTTAATCATTAGTTTAAACATATTATTTATATGTGTAAATATGACTGTAATTAATTTACAGGACACATATTATATTTTATTTACAGAAGACTAGTTTATAAATAAATAATTTTATTTATAATCATAATATCGTGTTCAGTAATTAATTTACAGATAATTAGTTTAAAAATATTATTTATATGTGTAAATATGGTTGTAATTAATTTACTGGACACATATTATATTTTATTTACAGAACATAAGTTCATAAATAAATTTACAAAACATAAAAATACTTTTTTATAAATTTACAAAACATAAAAATATTAATTATCTTTAAAAATATTTTTGTGTTTAGAGTATAGTTATTTAGAAGTAACTCCAGCATATAGTGCAACAGCTACTTTTTGAAGAAAGTTCCTAGGTTACCATTTTGACAAGTTCCACGCTGAGAAGCCTATGTGTGTATATATATATATATATATATATATATATATATATATATATATATATATATATAACGTTGATTTTTTAACCTGCTCCACTTCTCGCTTCCTTGAAGTTGCGGCTCGATGTGGTTCCTGAGACGCCGAAGTTTGATTGCGAAATCTAACATTTCAAAGACCAAAAGCTTATACCTATCATCCTTCATCTTCTTTTCATTTGCTTCGCTTAAAAAGTACATCATCGTTCGGTAATCACGCTTAAGAGCCTCAACTTCTTCAGGAAGATTTGCAATCCGTTTGTATTGAGTAATTACAAAATTTGAAATGAGATTAGCAACGTAGGTTGCAATTGATTCAGCAGAGTAGGTCATCAGAATAGTATCTCACAAAACCCTAATTGAACTCAACAGAGAGAAGTTTTCAAATCAACCAAACAATCTCACAAACTAGCAAGAAAACTCCGAAAATAGCAATCGTATTAACAATGAGTCAAGCAATCACCAGAAATCACAAAACTCAGCAAGAAATCACCAGATAAACCAGAAAGCTGAAAAAACCTAGAAATTAGGTGAGCGAAATGAAAACATAAGTGGAATTGGCGAGAAATCGAAGACAGATTCTTGTATAGAAGCGGAAATTCAGCAAGAAATATCGATCGATGCTCTGATACTATGAACTTTATTCTAACTAATCATATTGAGTAATAAAATGAGAAAATAAAGTAAACTGTAAACTCGTTCTGAATCCATTAACCAGCAATGATACAGCAGAGGTCTATTTATAGTAGATTAGGATACTTGCCCGGCTAACACCGGATTTTTTTTATACAGTCGTTTCTATGCACTTTTCATATTAGTGAAAGTGTATTGCTGTGTAGAAAAGAATGTAAAAAATATTTTTAGACTATTTATCCTAGAAATTAAGTGTTGTGCGGTAGATTTTAAGCTCTCTCCGACTCCTTTCACATTTAAGAATGAAATTAATTTTAAATTTTGTTTCCTTTTTCATATGAAATAATCCAAATTATTGACAATCATTTTATAAATATTAATAATGTACAGTTTTTTAAAGTGGACTCGTGGTGCACCATCCAACAGTTATGCAAATTTACATGAACTACCACTTTCCGCTTTTGTGGAGAGTTTGGTTTTACTCCGTGAAGCCGATGGAAGTGATATGCAGACTAAGAAGAAACGCGAAAAGAATTTTTAATGCTTTGTTCTTTGTTTGTTTAAGTTGATTTTGTTGATCTATTTTGTATTTGTATTTAACTATTAAAAATGTTTTGTTCTTTGCTTGTTTAAGTTGATTTTGTTGACCTATTTTGTATTTGTATTTAACTATTTATTGTTTTATTTATTATTCATCCTCATCCTATTTAGTTGTTCAAATGAAAACTTGTGATATTTATCTAACGCTGATCACCCTGAGAGTTTCGTCATTTGTCACAATAAAAACAAATCAATAGATTTATTTTGAAAATTCTAACTTTTTAATGACTTGTTTTTATTTTTGAAATTTGTTTTTTTTACAAATATGTAGAACATCATTTAAATTTTTTTTATAATAATTTATTATTATATTAAAAAGTCCTATACCTTATAAATTATAAACAATAAAATTTTCATCCGAACACACAAAAAAAATTAATTCGTACTCATAATTGAATTCTCATTTTTAAGTAATATACACCTTTTTTAAATTACACCAACCTGTTAATAATTTTTGGATTGTCAACCAAAAAGTTATAATTTGCCCAAAAACATGGCCTGGACAACACTAAATTCGGAATACCAAATGTTCATCGGTAGGAGTATATTGGGCCCCCAAAAATAAAATTTACTTATTCTGTTCCAAAATTGATTGATACTAATGTATTTAATACATATTTTGAAATATAAAAAAAATCATGATTATATATATTTATTTTTTATAAAATTTATATCAAACAAAATTTTAATTTTAAATATAATACGAAATTAAATATTTTTATTTAAATATTATTATTATTATTTTTAACATATTAATATACGTGTAAAAGTATCCCCAATCCATCGAGCATCAGATATCTACCTTTTTTTTTTTTTTGAAACAAAGGTGTTAATCTAATAATAAAAGGCCATACGGCATCTACACCAATGATCGAGTCGAACAAACAGTAAATTGCAATCGCCTGTTCTCACAAAGAGACAGTTAAACGATATTTTGAAGAAAATGTATGTACAAATACAAGTACCCGCTTCATGCATTCTCGTTGAATTACTGGTACCATCTTCATCATGCCCCGATAGAGCTATCGTTTGAGCTATCGACCAGAACTGCGATTCCATACAAACTTTCATCACCAAATCAAACCCCGCTTACAATTAAGAAGCGAAAAACAAAGCTCTCACCAGGGAGAGAAAACAACCTTAGATGAAACCACAGAAACAAGAGGAATCCGACTGAAAATCCACCCACTTGAAATAGAGGAGAAAGCCAGCGAAATCTCCGATGGTTTTAGATCTAAGAATCCCCTGAGAATAGATCTGGAGCAGAACCACAAAAACAAGAAAAATTGGACTGCAACTCACCCGCTCGGAAGAGAGACAACGAAATCTCCGATGGCTCTGGATCTAAATTTCTCGAGAAGAAGTATTATTCAAAAACTAAGAATAAAATAAAGTAGTTAACTGATTCGGGGCTTTCCACCGGTGAAAACCGATGGAAGCCCCAGACGGCTACGACAATAGAAAGGCTAGAGAGAATTAGGGTTTTTTTGGGAGAGAAGAGTCCGTGCTAAGTACAGATATCTACTCCCTCCGTCCCGAAAAGATTGAACTGCTTTGACTTTCACGGAGATTAAGAAAAAGGTAGTAAAAGAAATTAAATTAGTTGAAAAGTTGGTAAAGTGGTGGGACCCATCCAAATTTTAATAATAGATTTGAGATAGTGGAGGAAAGTAGTGGGTGTAATAATTTTTATATTATTATAGAATAGAGATAGTGGAAGAAAGTAATGGGTGTAATAGTGAAAAGTAGTGTTCAAAAATAGTAAGTTTAATAGGTTCATTCTTTTTGGGACGTCCCAAAAGGAATAAGTGTCAATTAAAATGGGACGGAGGGAGTACCTTTTTATATACCTCCTTCATAATACCGTGGGCCAGCCCAGATTAATCAAGAATCTACAGAAATTTGACACAGTCCATAGAATCTTCTAGATTTCATTTCTTATTACACAAGTCCTTTCTATATTCCACAAAAATTCATTAAAATAATCACAAACTTAGCACCACCCTCGCTAAGTAAAATCCAACGGCTCAGAATCACGCACCTGTCATTTCCTCACAGCCATTCATAACACTAAATATCACACACCCAACGTGGACGGCCGCGATGTGCTCACACGTTTAATACGATAATATTTCAACGGCTGAGATTAAATCTCGCCCATCCACGCGCCGTACACTTTTTAAAACTCAAAACCCTGTATAAACCTATAGACACACAATATATACAGGCACGCACATCGATACGAAACGTACAGAGAGAATAGTGAGAGAGACGTTTTGAGTTGCGAGAGATAAAGCTACGAATTTTATTGAGATTTTCGATCAGAACGATGTCGGATCACGAGGAATCGATGATTGAGAAGATTAGCGAGAAGATTAAAGGCGACGATTCGTCGTCGTCGTCGTCCGATTCGTCGGACTCGGAGACGGAAACGACGACGTTGAAGGAGAAGGTGTTTCGGATCTTTGGGCGCGAGAAGCCGGTGCACAAAGTTCTAGGCGGTGGTAAACGTATGTGATTGTGACTGTTTTTGCGTAAAGTTTTTGTTCTGATGATTGATTTGTGTTTTGTTTAGGTGAATTGAATGATTAGATAAGTAGATCTAGTTAATTATGGTATAAGTTTTGTGAATTTGATTTGTTTTGAGTTGATTTAATTGATTAATTGTATGGATTAGTTAGTGATTGAATTAGTAATTGGAGTTGTGAATTGTGATTGGGATTTAATTGAATTATTGCTATTTTTATTGAGTTATCGATTTTAATTTGTTCTGGTGAAGTGATCCAGAGGTTATGAGGTTTTTGGCAGTGTTTAGTTGGAGTAATTACAGTGGAAGTTTATTATAATTAGTTCGAGATCGACTGTGTAATGACCATATTGAGAGCTCAAGGTGCTCGGGGAAGTAAATAAGTACGATTTTTTTTGGATACGAGGACAATATGTAAAGTTAGTGTTGTTATGAATTTTTTGAACTCAAGTCTTATTCCAAGTTAATGCTTCAAGTGAAGGACTTATAATGTGCAAGTGGTAGTAGACAATATGTACTTATGTATATCATTACATAATTACTTGTTTAAGTACGTGTAGTTTAGTATTTTGTTGGAGTTTTGATTTTTTTTTTTTGTAGTAATGAACTGTATTGTGAATGGATTAGGTAGTCTTACTTTAGAACAAAGAGTTTTCAAAAGTTAGATGATTGAGATGGAGTAACATATGATGCAAAAATATGTTGCTTTTGTTTGATGTCGATTTAGATTGTGTTTTTACTTGGTTAGCATATATATATTTGATAATGCATCAAGGTATTTTTTTTGTTACACTTATAATCTAATTGAAGTTTGACGTTGTGGCTTTAGCTGCTGATGTGTTCCTCTGGAAGAACAAGAAGGTATCTGGAGCAATCCTGGGTGGGGCGACAGCAATTTGGTTTCTTTTTGAAGTGATGGAGTATTACTTTCTCACTCTTGTTTCTCATGCATTGATATTATCATTGGCCATAATGTTCTTGTGGTCCAATGCTACTACCTTTATCAACAAGTAAGCAAGTCATAATGTTATTTGAGCTTATAGGTATTGTAAATATTGGTGATTGGTGCTTTGTGGACTAACTAATTGGTTACTGGCCTTTTCTACTAGATCTCCTCCTAAGATTCCAGAAGTTTCTATTCCTGAGGCGCCAGTTAAGGAAATTGCTGCCGCTTTAAGGGTTGAGATCAATAGGGCCTTTGCAGTCATAAGGCAGATCGCACTTGGAAAAGATTTGAAGCAGTTTCTATCAGTATGTCAATTTTCATTGGTTGGCCATATATGCATGTTTAATCATATCCTACTTGCTTTTACTGAGTGGCCAAATTTTCAATAATGGAAGCTAATTGTCATTGTAAATTTGTACACTTATAACTGTCATAATCACCAGGTGGTTGCTGGATTGTGGATCTTGTCAATTTTGGGAAGTTGCTTTAACTTCTTGACTTTGTGCTACATAGGTAAATAATGTGCCCGAGTAATTTTGTATGTATAGTGAGTCCTTTGTTATATTATTAGATACTAAATCTGTGTAATGCAGGGGTTGTGTCGCTCTTCACGGTGCCTTTTCTGTATGATAAATATGAGGACAAGATAGATCCTTTGGCTGAGAAAGCGACAATTGAGATCAAGAAGCAGTATGCAGTGTTTGATGCCAAGGTTCTGAGTAAGATCCCAAAAGGACCTCTTGGCAAGAAGAAAACACATTAGACGATGCTTGATGTTATATTTTATGGGATTTGAAGTGTTCGCGTGTGACTGTTCTTGTTTGAAACCTAGCTTTATATACTCATCATATTATTGTTTCACAGAAGATCTTATTTTGCTCTTAAATGGTTCATGTACCGACATTATTGTGAATTATGGTATACATATAGTTATTCGTTTACGTATTCTATATTTTATGTTTCTTATAGCTATGCAATCCCGTTTTATGATTACTGATGCCAGATAATTGTTATACATCTGCAAAATCTGAGGACCAAATTATGTTCAATAATTTGCTCAGGGTGGTATGGACTCGATATAATAAGCAAACGGATGCAACACATTGAAACCTAGCATTACTATATATTGACTTGCAGTTTATGATAAGTGAGAACTTTTTTCTTTCAGATTGTGGAATTTCTAAGAGAAAAGTTTGCTTCACCTTTTGGCCACTGCCCCAGACTCGAAAGATAGTACTTCACAGTTCACAGCCAACATGCTAGAATGTAAAGTTTAAAGTTTGTGCTGATAAAACAATTAAACAAACATACTGAAGTTCTACACTGAACTGTTGGTATCATCTGTTGCTTTGTAGTTTTCTCCACAATTTATTTCAAGGCTATCTTATTCTTGGATAAAAGATCGTCTGTAGGATGAAACAGAACAGAAATATATGTTATTGTCACACTTCTGACTACTGCAGAGTTATCAAAGGAAGTATGATAGCTGCTCCTTTTTCCGTGAACCTCCTTCTCCATACAAGTCATTCCATTGCTTCAGTTCATTCATTATAGAACCTTCAGCTGCAAAGCTTGCCGCAACCTGTGGCAAGATTGGCAAAAGACGTCAAACCAATACTCTGTGTTTTCCCAACACGGGGCCGGTAATGTAAACGACAACCCTAATAATTTTATGTTTGATGAAATATCACTCATCGACTTTGTTGGACTAATACTTTCCACCTCAATCTTCTTAGATCAAAACCAGATAGTTCTACATGCAAATGCAAAACAATGATATTTGGAAAACAGGGGAACTCTTTGGATTTACATAAATTAAGTTGATGTTTTAAGCTCATGTTCACCTGATTTTTTGCTTCCCTGAAGTCCGTCATGTTCAGTGGTCTTATACTGATGACTTTGTCCTCTTTCTTTTCTTCTATGAATGAAGCATTTTGAAGCTTCTTCGCTTCTGCCACTTTTTGTTTCTTCTCCTACAAAATTGAAAGTTTGAATAAGCAATCAAGGTTTACAGGGAATAAATTGAAATTGATAAACGGACACTGATGGAGTGTACCCGAAGCACGAGGAAAACTATTACTTAATATTTAATCTAGTCATTGCTCATTAGTTGAACATACCAGATCCTTCAGCCTTTCTTGTTGTATCAATTCCCTAACTGGCCGATAAGCAGCAGTGGTGCACAGGTTCTGTTTTCAAAGTTTTAAATTGTCAGTTTGTGAATTATGCATCCCAACAATAATGCTAAAGATTAAATCAGAACCTTTAGATCACTTCCAGTGTAGCCTTCTGTCAGCATAGCAAGTTCTTTCGTATCTAGATCCTTATCAACAGTTTCTTTCGCTAGCAGTGTTCTCAGTATCATTTCTCTGTTTTCCGCAGAAGGCAGACCAACCAGTATCCTGTTGAAAGAGTAAAGACATGACCGCTAACATTTTCTTTACAACAAAATTAACATAAAATAATGTATGTTGTAACTTACTATTGGAAAATGTTTCATTTACTGATATTGCTAATTACAGTACTTTCTTGATATAGGTGATGTAATTGATTTGTTCATATAAGTTTCCCCTCTGCATATCGTAGTGATCAATAAATCAATTTCTTCAGGGAGTATACCTTCTCTCGAAACGTCTGATTATTGCTTCGTCTAGGTCAAATGGTCTGTTGGTTGCAGCAAGAACGAGGATCTTCTCGCTCTGTTTTGTAAGGAGTCCATCCCAGTGAGTCATAAACTCATTCTTTATCTTCCGCATAGCTTCATGTTCCCCAGCTCTTGACCGCTGTCCAAGCATGCTGTCAACCTCATCTACAAAAATGATAGTTGGTGAGACCTTGGCCGCTAGAGTGAACAAAGCACGGACATTCTTCTCATCTTCACCAAACCATTTAGAAGTGATGGTGGACATTGAGACATTAATGAAACTTGCTCCAGCCTCATTTGCAATAGCTTTGGCCAACATCGTTTTCCCAGTACCAGGAGGCCCAAAAAGCAGTATTCCTCTGCATGGCTTTAAAAGGCCTCCTGTGAACAGATCTGGCCTTCGGAGAGGTAGCATGACAAGTTCTTGAAGGGATTCCTTAATTTCGTCCATGGCCCCAATGTCAGCAAACGTCACACCAATCTCATTTGCTGGTATAACCTCTGGCCTTATCCTCTTCTCAAATTCATTGTCAGGGGGAGGAAGCTCCTATTACAAGCATTATAAGATGCTCTCCATTTTTCTTAGAAAGGTAATATTATCAGAATATAAAAACCATCAGCAGTACCCAACTACCTTTCCAATATCAGATTAATTATCAGTTTTGAATGGCAGATTGCAAGTTCAGTATATTTTTATACCATGGCATGTATCATATATAATCAGTGTAATGAAGGTTCAATCTTGTTCAGTATATTTTTATACCATGGCATGTATCAACTATCATATATAATCAGTTTTGAATGTCAGATTGCAAGTTCAGTATATTTTTATACCATGGCATGTATCATATATAATCAGTGTAATGAAGGTTCATGAAGGTTATAATAGCAAGTACCTTGTCGTGCATCAGAGGGGTGCATAGGAGTTGAAATGTATAAAAAGAGTCTTATAAACTTACTGATGCCTTTGTTACTGGGTTTGTAGCACCACCATCCTTCCCAGTTGGAGCTGAAGTTTCTGGAACGCTTCTGTTTCCGGATACTGCACTTTCAGATTTCACATCCGGCTTCTTACCAACAGAAGCTCCCCCTTGTCCTTCCTGTCATTTGTGTTATGCATATGTTAAAGAAAAATTAGAAGAAAGAAGATAGATGCGGAGGCGAATTGGTCAAGAATATATTAAAAGAAATTTATATGTTCTTTAAGGCACATCAGTTATAAGTATGAGTGACATACCTTGGGGACTTCGGATTGACTTGCCAGCTTTAAGGAATCTTTTTTTACAGATTTACCTTCCTGGAATAGACTCAGTCCATGGGACAAACTGTTTCATGTTCCAGAAAAGAAGTCAGAGACTTCAATGCGGAATAAATCATCCTATAACATACTAACCAACCTTGAAGATGAGATGACTAGCTTTCCAATCCTGTATTCAGGATCCTTTGTGTTCATCAAATGATACGAGATTGCAGACACCACAATTTCTTCAATATATTTACTAAGGATTTCTGCATCTTCCAAGCAGATTGAAGCTAGATCATCACAATCAAGGTCATTAGCTGCAAGTACTTCCATGACGTGGTTTCTGGTATCCTGATGCTGGATCATCTTCATATCTTTCTCCAGCTGAGACTTCCAGCTGACAAGACGAGTCTCATCTTCAGGTGGTTTGATTTCTATGGTGTACGGGAATACAGAAGTAAGCCTCTCATCTACCTCTCTATTATCATCATCTGGTTCCGCAATTCGCGAACCCAAAATCAGCACTGATCCAGTTAGTTTCTTTAACATTTTATGGAACAAGATATACATCCTTTGTGATCTCCATAGAAGCCTATCGACATCCCTAAGATAAAGAACCATGGGGCTGGTTTTTGACATTGAAACAAGAACCTAAAAGAAGTGAAAATTGTTTTACTCAATCATAGCCCAACTAAGATTTACACACCGGAATGATTACATGCGATATGCAACTAAGAAAAAAGAGTGATACCTTATATAGCGTCTGTATGAAAAGCTTATCATCAAAGGCTAGGCTACTAGTACGCTTGAGAGGAGCTGAACAATATTATTAATAACCAAGTGAAAAAGGACAGGCTTCCAATCAGTATATCAGTACATTTTTGACTTCATGTGAAGATCTAGAGCATCTAAATGTACTAGTTGTAGAAACAGAACATGTTTCGACTAAACGGTTTTTCTAGGGTGTGCCCATGGGCGCATGCTAAGCACTAAATTTTATTAGTTTAGCTTATATTGATTGACTCCTACTTCTCAATAATAGTGGACCCCCTGCATATACAAAAACTACACCAATCAAAATGAACTAAATACATAGAATTTAGTGCTTAGCATGTGTCCATGGGCACACACTAGACAAACCGTTTCCCTGTTGTTGTAGTAAATCATTTCTATATATGAAGAACTGTCATTATCTGTAAATGCAATTACTCAAGACTTGTAAATTGTAAAAAATGAGCTTTCAGCAAAACCTGGATTTGGAGAACTACTATTTGCTCCAAGACTATTTAAATTAGCTGCGGCAGATGAATTTCTACGAAGGCTTGAAGGCACTCCTTCTGATCCACTGCAAGGGAAGGAACCATATCAGTAAAGATTTAAAAAAGAAGACAGAACTTTACCAAATTCAATAGTTCATATTAGGTCCGCAAATGGAACTTATACCTTGAACCAATATCACCACTGCCCTGTCTACGTAATGTGCCTGAAACGGGGAATAGATATTAGCTTATCATGGAGAATAAATAACAACATTCGACAAGATATTTAGGCAAGCAAATGTTACAAAAAATAAACTTTTTTCTAACCTGGGGATTCTTCTCGTGATTGGAAGGTGGAAAAAGATTCGAAGAGACCAGACATTCGGGCCAAAGTTGTTTCTGAAATAGACCTTTTGAAAGACTATAAAATAATATGTCAGAATAGGCATTAACCATTTCCGGCATTAGCATGTTGGCTATTATAAGCCTTCAGTGTTTTAAATTTTTTGCTAAATGAAATTTATTGAAATAATAATTCGGTGCAATGGAAAAAACTACTGATGAGGAAAAACAAGTGAAAAAAAGAAGTAATCATTCAAGAAATCATGTATCTCGATGTCTGGCACTATTTGGAAAAACTTACAAATTCTTTGTCGGCAGACCCATACTTCCCTTGAATCTGTGAACATGAAATTGAGTGTGAACTTCCGTAGGAAATAATTAAAATTTTTAAAGAACCATAAACTTACCTTCAGCGAGAAGTCAGTTATGTCTAACAACAGCAGCCTAGCTCCAAAATAATGGGCTAACGCCTTTGCAAGCATTTGTTGGTAAAGTTCTACAAAAATCAGATACAGGTAACCTGGTGTGAATATTCTAGTGTATGATAACACATAAATTTATGAGAAGACCAACCTGCTGGTCCTGAGAGCAAGATAGTTCGACTTGCTGGAGCAAGGTTCCTTGTGTGCTTTGCAAAGTCGAAATTCTTTAAATAAACAAATGCGGCACTTGTTAGCAAGACCCTTGTCTGCTCACTGTTGTAAGCTCAAGAAATGTCTAATTAGCAACATGAATTACAATACAAAAGCAATTTCTAACCGTACTATGGTAGTAACTAGTAAGGGAAATACTGACAATTAGCATGAGACGTCGATATTAATATCCGAATAAGCTAGTACAGGAGGATAATATCAAGTTACCAACACAACAAAAAGCTCAACATACAATTTTTTTGAGGATACCTGAGATAATAGGGAAATTCATCGAAAGTGACTTTGCTATCTCTGCCATCAACTATGAGATTGAGCATCTCCTGCTCCATGGCTTGGGGCGTAACGGCGTTCGAAGAGGAATTAGCACCACCAGTCCATTTGCTCACAGTATGTCCTGAAGCCAATCCAATCCCTACCCCTATTCCCACTCCCAAAGCTGACATCAAAATGTGCTTCTGCTCCATCTATAATTACTCTAAAACTTTCCCTTCTTGAAATCGAGTCTTTAGCAAAACAAACAAACAAATTTCCACAATCAAGTACAAATCACACCCTGTAAACAAACAACAGAAAATTTGAAAATCATCACTCACTTGGCTCATATCAAAATATTTGAAGATAATTTTCTTTTGCCAACAAATCTTAACCTAAGAAACTAAAAATCGAATCTTTAACAAAACAACAAATAAATCTTTGCAATCAAGTACAAATCACGCCCTGTAAACAAACAATCAAAAATTCGAAAGTCATCACTAACTTGGCTCATATCAAATTAGTTCAAGTTAATAAATTTCTGCCAACAACACTAAACCTAAAGAAACAAGATCACAGCAGAAGTACTCTACATATCCAGAACAGAAGATCCCTAATTTTTTTTTTTTTGCTATGTAAGAAGATCCCTATTTACATAATAAAAGCTCCATTAATATCAAAATTAGTGCAACATAAATGTGTTATTTGTGTGCTAATTCAAGATTCACTTAAAACAGAAACAAGATTCACTAAATAATCCCAATCCAAGAAAAATATCTAGAACAAATAAATAAAAAACACTACAAAATCATGTAAACACAACTCTGATTCTACATGCTAGCTAAGATGACTGAAAAAATAAATAAACTCTAGAGGTGGTTTTGTGCTAAGCTCATGACTCATAAGTAACTTATAAGTCAGAAAAATACATGAGGTGAGTGAGAGGTATATCACGGTAGCAGGGCTGCTCTGAGGAGTGTTTCTACACGTTCAAAAACGGCGGCGAGGGTTACCAAAGTTAGTGTGTGTTTTACTTTAGTGTACATAATAAGGTGGTGGATAAACTTAAAGATTTTGCTGTAATAACTAACAATAATTCAGTGGCCAACGCAACAGAGAGAGAGACTGTGACTCTGTGAGCGTGTTGATCAGCTTCTTCCCGCTTTGTATTTTATTGGCCTCGGAGTTTGAGCTTTGTGGGCCCGCTTTCATGTCAGCTTGCCACGCCATGCATCACTATTGTCTATTTATCTGCTTCAATTCTCAATTCACCACCAAATCACTATTTTAAAAAAAATTATTTAAATAATATTTTCAGAATTAAGAATATAAAATTGCTTTGCATATATAATACAGAAATAGTTATTATTTTCAGAAAAAAATATACCATACTCTTTTTAAAATAAAAATTTTAATTCTGAAAAATAAGATGAAACATGCAAAACTCTTATAATACGTTTAAATTAACTCAGAACATATACGAGCTGTTTAATATTTTATTTATATTTGTATATATATTTCGGCTTTCAGAAAAGATGTTTACATATAATAATTTTAAAATATTTATAATATATAAAATTAAAATAGTCAAGATAATGAAATACTATTTGCCGAATATCGTCAAGCCATTCGTAAATTAAATTTTACGACAGCAAAAGCTGTGGTGACTGGTGAGGTGGTTCTAATTTACAATGTAGAATTCTGTGCCCCTTTTCTTATCTGCAATTCGCTGCAACACAATTATTATTTATTAACCCCAATCCATAAAAATATTTCGACCTAAATATTCCCTGGAAGACCGTTGAAAATCGGGAAATTGTACTTTGTTGCCCGTTCATCTCATTTATTTATATCTTAAATATTAACAACATCTTCTTCTGCATTTTAAATATGTAGAAAGGATATTAAGATATATACAAGGATTTAATTTAATGTTCAATTGGCCCATCACAATATGTATATGTTGTTTCGCTTCAGTTTCAGATTTTCCGTTTGCAGCTTGTTGACAAATTGATTACATGGATATTTAGTTGCTGCAGTCGCCATTTTATATTTTCGGACATGGATCGGTACGGACAACGTTATCCAAATTCCAACTAGCTGGGAGGACCAATTTGAAGGGCCAAGATATGAGATATATAATGCAGGGCTTTCTTTTTTTTTTTTTTGTCAGAAAATAATTTTATTAGAAAAATATTTTTTCCCTCAAAAATATTTATTAAAAATATAAAAAAAATACTAACTTATTGTTACGGAAAAAAAAATAATTTTAAAGGATGATTAATAAAAAAGAAGATAAAAGGACTATGTTGAAAGAATGAAAGATTGAACTATCTCTGTAGCCAAGAGCCCTCAGAGTCTGTCAAATGAACCTCCCGCTCAAGACCTGATATGCCAAAACCAGAGAAATCATTCTAAACTCGATTGCTAGCTATTTACGTTGGTAGAAACTACACCTAGTTGGAATGTTGGTCTAGGAATCTCCGGGCTTCCAGCAATAAGGAAACTATTTAAGGACGACCTATATAATAGTAACTAACATCACAGGACAAAAGACACTTTGTTGAACCCTGGTAATGGACAAAAGACACTTTGTTGAACCCTGGTAATGGACAAAAGACACTTGCGACATGGGATTGACAGATTACAAGATTTATACCCTAAACTACAGAGTAAAGAATTTCATTTCATTAGATCCACGAAAACAAAAAAATTCCAGAGGCTGTGCAAGACAATTGATGGAAATAGGTTCTTAGACCGTGTATAAAGAACACCCGTTATAAGCCCAATAAGAAAGAGTGGCAACACTCTGTATATATTCCAATGGACTACTGCAAATCCAACTGAACTTACTAGGATTGAGCCCCATATTGGCATGTACCTGGTCAATGATGGAAGAAGAAAACCCCGGAATACCAACTCCTCCCATAGAGGAGCACACACCATAAGGAGCACCGCATATATTGCCATAGCTACGGGATCTTTTGCAATGATCGATTGTTCTATACTTGAGACAGAATTTGAAGGTAGGATAGGCAAAAGATCGAGGTTGATTTGTGATAGCCGGTTAATCAATGGAAACATGAGGCATCCAACAACAACGTCGAGGAGCCAATCACCTTTCAAACTGAATTTGAACCACTCGGATGGAAGGGGCCGAAACCTTGACAGACAGTGATGTAAGATTGCAGCTCCGGCAAAACCTTCAATTACATCTATTAAAAGACTCAGGAATGCTTGACCTCGATATGTTAAAGTTACATTGTTGTAGCCCATCATCCATGCTCCTGTCGGAACCAACCAATGACCCACAAACCAGAATGCAGTCATCCAAAGAAGTGTAACCTGCAGCAAAATGATCATCTATGATGCTTAGATTATATAGAGCGCTTGGGCTGAACACCAATCAAAAGCTATTACCAGAAGCGTCAGATACTCTAGCTATAAACGTGGCACAGCAAATTTAAACAAATTAGCCGTTACTTGAAGGGGAGATTCCAGTTTCGACAACCTAAACCCAACTACTGACATGAAAGTGGATCACTAGAGTCCTAAGCCCAAATTAGCTGTACGACTAAGGTATAAACCATCCTGGTTAAGCTCCAGGGGAAGCACAAGATTCATCAATATATAGTAGATATGGCTTTATCAGTTAATTAATAAAGAAGATGATAATTACAAGAAATAGTTATCTCTTGTAAACAAGTGTAAGCGCAATAACCATTAATATTATCACCAACAATTTAAAACCTAAAGCACACATGAAATCTTAGTCAGAGTTTGCATACTAGTAATAGCATAAACTGTTGCCAGAGACTACCTGCAAGATGGTCTCTACAGTCCATGGTACAGTCCACGGTTTGTTAATAGTTCCACGTACCGCATCTACAGCCTGACAACAAAGCAATAATCAAGCATAAACCCCAAGTATCAGATTCTTTTTCAATCAGTTAAGAAAGAGGTCTTACCTACCACTTTCTTAGACTGATGATTTGCTTAGTAATTCATAAGTACATATACTGGCAAAAGACTTAGTAGCTTGTTATTACTCAAAGTTCGATAATTTTATGAACAGCCTTATTCTTCAGTTGAATTTATTATATATCTAAACAAAACAAGTTTGACCACAGCCTGCAGATGTTTTGTGCATATATATAGGTAAGAACCTATCACTTTCTTAGACTGATGACTTGCTAAGTAATTCATAAGTACATACACTGGCAAAAGACTTAGTAGCTTGTTATTACTCAAAGTTCAATAATTTTATGAGCAGCCTTATTCTTCATTTGAATTTATTATATATCTAAACAAAACAAGTTTGACCACAACCTGCAGATGTTTTGTGCATATATTCCTGGAGGAGAGAATTCGAAATACAAAAGACTTGTTTAACTTGAAAAGAATGGGAAAATACAAAAATTTAGGTCCAAGGATGCAGTCCCTGAAAAATATACCGTAATTACTCTAGTATATATTGTTAAACTCTTGCAATGTATAACATGGCGAATGACAATTGGTCTGTAACTAGTGTTTTCAGCAGTGATTGGAACCAACCTAATGGGTGCAAGTCATACCAAGAAACATGAGGATTGCAACATGAAGACAGTGGAAACTGCCAGAACAGGTCCAGACCTTAAACTATCATAAATCAACTAAAGCAAGTATCATCAAAATATAACATTTTAACTCCTTGACTATATTACAGGAAACATTTGAGCACCTAAAAGATTCAAACTGGAACTTAATACAGAAATCGTTCTTACCTCTCTAAGATTTGAAACCAGATCTCCTTTTGAACTACTTGGTTTTGTAAACTCAGACTCCAGAGCATCTTCATGGAGAATATCGTCAACAAATTCATGCTTTGAGATCTCTAAAGGAGATTCTTCACGCCTAAAGCACGAAACTTTCCACCTCTACAAAGTCAACCTAACCCATCAGAGATGAACAAATATAAACAGATATCACACACATTCAAGAAACAAACTCACATAAATTTAGGGTTAATTATCAACTAGGTCACTTATTACGCTAGAAAATATCAAGTGGGTCACTGCGAAATTTTTGGTCTCATTTGAATCACTAAAGTCATAAAAAATATCAAATAGATACCTCTAATATCTTTTCGAGGAGTAAATTTTATTTTTCATTGAGTTTCACACATTTTTCTTAGCTGTTAGTATATTCAAATGAAAGGTTATGAATTCTAGTATTTACGATAATATATTTAGATTTTAAAAAATTCATTTATTATTTATTTGATATAAATTAAACAAAATAATTGTAAAATTAAAAATAAATAGTAAATAAATTTCTTAAAATCTGAATATATTATCATAAATACTAGAATTCATAACCTTTCATTTGATTATACTAATAGCTAAGATAAATGTGTGAAACTCAATGAAAAATAAAGTTTACTCCTCGAAAAGATATTAGAGGTATCTATTTGATATTTTTTATGACTCTAGTGATTCAAATGAGACCAAAAATTTCGCAGTGACCCACTTGATATTTTCTAGCGTAATAAGTGACCTAGTTGATAATTAACCCCATAAATTTACCAATTAACTTCAACCAATATGGCAGAAAAACAAAATCCCATAAATTCAAAATCTTTTCCCCTGTAGCATTCTTATTCATGCTCAATCACCATTAACATCTCTAACTAACTTGTTAACACTTCTTAATTGCAATATATACTCAAATCCTACAATTAAATAATTTCTTAAAAGAACCCTTATCAAATATAACAAACGAAGACAAGAATTTCCCATGCACAAACAATCAAGAACGGAGAAAAACATCCCAACACACAAAATGCTTATAAATACATTCATGTTTATTCATAAAGTTTGTATCTTTATGGGTATATAATCATAAATTGGCATGAAGCTTAAGTCTTTTATGAGTATACAATCACGGGTTTGCATAAAGTTTGAATCTTTATGGGTAAATATTCATGGGTGTGCACAAAGTTAGAGTCTTTATGAGAAATTACCTTAATTGAAGAGAATTTAAAATGATGGGTATCTGAAAATTGGGCAAGTGGGAAGTGAGCTTGACGAGGGGGAGAAGGCCTGATGGGAGAGAAAGAGGGTAAAAGAAGGGGGCGCTGAGAGAGAAAGCAATGGGATTTAAACTTAAGCATGGGTTCGATTTCAACCAAGATTGATTGTCGTATACAAGTTATAATTTACCCTGCTGTGTAAATTCTGTTTATATCTGATGTGTGTGTTCCTGTGCTTATGGTCTACGGAGTATGACTCTATGGAGTTTAATTTTATCTGGGGTTTGTGCAATGGTTTCTGTGAATGTTGTTCATTTTCTATTTCTTCTTTTTGTAAAAGCTGCTATTTTTTTCTCAATTATATCCCTATCTTTATTTCTTAATCTTTTTCAGTATTTTTTCAAATAAATACTGATAAATTTTCTATTTTTATTTCAGTAATTTTTTTAACAAATACTGAACAAATATATACATAGAGGTAAAAGAATTTTCATCAACCATTTTTAAATATACAAAAATAGCAGTACAAATTTTATTAAAAAAAACTCTATGTTACACATCTATTAAATTAATTACAAAAAAAATTAATAAACTATATTTTTTATTTTATAAAGGTCAAATTTCTTTTAAGGATAAAAAAAATATTTTACAAAGATTAAGTGTTATAATTTTATAAATATAAAAAATAAAATATATATTTTTTCAAAATTATAATATACATATACTAATACGAAAATCCCCACAACCATGATAGTTCATCTTTGACAATTATAATATACATATACTAATATGAAAATCCCCACAACCATGATAGTTATTCTTTGGCGATTAATCAACAATCAAATATTTTTTCTACATTATCTAATATATAGTTCGTCTTTACCGAAGGATTGAATGGGTACACTTGACGATATGAATCATTTGATCAACAATCAAATATTTTTACTACATTATTTAATATATTTTTTACTAGTTTTTCACAGAATTCCATAAATTATTTTAGAGTTTTCATAAATCTTTATTTTCAGATTTTTATCAATATATAAAATTTAAAGAACAACTAAGATGATTATCATATTCAATTTAGTGCTACATATTCTAAAATATTTTTTTAAAATTATTTGGAAATGAGCGGTGTATTAATATGAGGTGTTTTTATTTGTTAACTGTGTTCTCAAAGATGTTTTGATTATGTTCCCTTGTCAATCTTTGAAATAAGATTTTTTTTAATATTTGTTAAAAATATCATAATTTATGTCGACAAATAATACCGACTTGATGTCTATAAATTTGGTGTCAGGCACAACTTTCTGAGCATCAACAATATACTCTGCAGACTGCACATATTCTCACATATCCTCACATTCAGAGTCTTGGAACCAATACAAGTAACACTTCCACAATTTTACAAGCTTTCAGTTTCTATAAAGATGTTTTCTGGATTCGAATTCTTCACTCAATGGCCAAGCTAGCAAGCAGACACTGGCAAGGAACATCCTTCTGAAATTTGATTTAAAACTGAGATTTACCGTGACGAAAGAACAAACTGATCCACTCTATCTTTCAAATGTGCATGCAGATAATGTGGCTGAGGAACTGGGAAAGTTGCTATAGGGCCTATAAGTTTTGAGTTTGTGAAAGATGAACCAGTAGTAGTGCTACTGGCATATCTGTAAAGTACAGAAATTGACAATCTTGTGTTCAGTACTGTCTGACAGAATATATTCGGAAGGTCTTGAAATGACATCCTCAAATCCAATGAATGGCCAAGCTTTAGATGAAGGACCTTCCAAGTCTAAAACTGGAAAACACTGACTGACATCAAGGCAGGAGTATCGAGAGGGATAAAACTACAAGAGGTTGTCAAGAGGGGACGCTGAGCCAGCTTCATGGCTTTTCGGATAAGTGGACAAGATTTGGTGTTAGATACGTTGTGCTTGGTATGATGCTAAAGTGTATACTTGCTATACGTTAGGTCACATGTTCAAGTTATCAAAAAAAACAAACTCTTATTGGAGTCTGGTACCTAAGGCTAAGGCGATGACATAAGAATAAATAGATAGTGCAAGACATACTCTTGAGAGAGACTTTGCCCTTTTAAAAATGGGTCCTGTTCCCTGACATGTGGTTGTCAGGAAACGTTTATTTGACAACCTACTCCCCAGCCGTTGGATCGACGATCCAACGGCTGGGACAAAAGATTCAGTTTTTAAGTGTCCGCGCTTAAAAACCGCGGACACTAGGTCTTTCCGCGTGTTTCTCCCGCGGACACACATGCCTATCCGCGGTTAATAACAGCGGACAACACAGACTGTGAAAACCTAAGTGTCTACTTCTAAAAAAATATGAAATTATACTCTTTTTTTTTGAATTTATGGATTTAGATGATTATTATGATTAAACTAATTTTGTTTTGAATAAATAACAATTAACTTTATTTTATATTATATGTTTAGAATTCTTTGTTTATATATTTTTAATAGTTAGTAGATTATTATTAAAATTATCATTATTACCTATACATTCTAATCTTAGTATTTATTTTTTGTGTTATATAAAATATATCTAAATTTAATTTATTTAACAAAAATATAAAATGCTACTTAGACAATGTATATTTTTTAGACGTTTTTCTTGTTTTAAGTTTTAAATTAATTTAAAAGAGAATAATATTTATGTGGTATATATATCCAATAAAAAGAATAATATTTATATATTTTACAGAGAATAATATTTATGTGTTATATATACCACATAAAAGAGAATAATATTTATTATATATTCTCTTTAAGTACATAAATATCACCCTAACCACAAAGTCTTTTACAACATTACACAAGCTTGTTAAAGTAAAAGAAAAAAACAATATAAACAGCAAACCATGCAGCTAGAAAGCAAGAAGGATCGAGAAAATACAAAAATATTTAGCATAAACGTCTAAAATAAAGTACATTGTCTAAGTAGCATTTTATATTTTTGTTAAATAAATTGAATTTAAATATATTTTATATAACACAAAAAATAAATAATACTTATAATATATAATATGTGACAAGAATAAAAATTATATATTAACTATTCACAAAAAAATTAGTCAATCAATAAAAAAAATTTAAAAAAATAACAATTAAATTTATGATAAAATACTAAGATTAGAATGTATAGGTAATAATGATAATTTTAATAATAATCTACTAACTATTAAAAATATATAAACAAAGAATTCTAAACATATAATATAAAATAAAGTTAATTGTTATTTATTCAAAACAAAATTAGTTTAATCATAATAATCATCTAAATCCATAAATTCAAAAAAAAAAAGTATAATTTCATATTTTTTTAGAAGTAGACACTTAGGGTTTTCACAGTCTGTGTTGTCCGCTGTTATTAACCGCGGATAGGCATGTGTGTCCGCGGGAGAAACACGCGGAAAGACCTAGTGTCCGCGGTTTTTAAGCGCGGACACTTAAAAACTGAATCTTTTGTCCCAGCCGTTGGATCGTCGATCCAACGGCTGGGGAGTAGGTTGTCAAATAAACATTCCCTGACAACCGCATGTCAGGGAACAGGACCCAAAATAAATAAGGGTAATGTTGTGTACACGAGGACCTTACCAAGTCTCTGTTGTTAACGGGGTCTTGTGTACTTGATACGACCATCAGGAGATGATAAAAATATTTGGATACTGCAAGACATATTATTGAGAAAGACATTAGCCTGTTGCCTATGCTTAGAAACTAGGAAGAAGAAAACATGGAATATGAAATGAGACATATTCTTTAGTATAAACATCTCAGCAACTTGTTGATCTTTCAGAAATAAACTTGAGTTAAGGCTCAAATCTCACGCAACATAGTATTCTTACAAGAAATATGAAAAGGTTCGTTAAACAGGATCATCTTTGAATCATTGAGCATGCCAGCTTAATCTCCTTTTCAGTTCTAATCATGTTACACAGTGAAACAGGCTGAGATCTACATGAAAGTGTAAGTTCTTAACAGTAACTGGGTATACAAAACTGAGTAGTATAACAAAGTGGAAAGTGTTCGATAGTGGAGTACATGATGTGGCCATCAGAAGCAGCACTGGGAAGAACTAGAATCTCATAGAGGCGGGATTTTTTAATACCAAGTGCCTTAAAATAGAGAAAATAATTTGATATATTAGTTCATAATTCTTAAGCTAAATTATGTCAGAAGGCAAAATAAGAGAATGGGTGCCTTCGAAGGCTCAAACCAACGTACAAAAATCTCCTGCAGACAATCTTAGTTACACAAGCTTAACTTTAAACTAACTTCAAAACAAGGGGGCTGGTGCTCCTAGTTTGGCCCTGAAGCCAGTCTAATTGCGCTGTTTAGATTCTAATTCCTCATGCATGCAGCATTATTGAGGTCAAGCATCTTCCTATCCAATATTTTCTCCTCTTTCCTTCTATTATTGTGGTATGATTCTTGTTTCTAATTACGACACAAACTTTCTCCTCCTAGCTAGTTGCAACTGCCTCACTCCCACTTCTTTAAATTCCAACCATTGTATTCCTCATTCTTTCAATCTCAAAACTCAGAGTATCAGCTCTTCAGCATACTTTAAACTTTAACACAACACACTAGAAACTCCTACTCTTGGGAGTATTGTTTCTAAACTGGAATTCTCTGTCAAGAGCGCTCAGAGAGTTGATTATACAATGAATGGGAAAAATGGCAGTACAATTGAGATCAATATAGCTTCCATTACCAAAACTAACATACCAGGAACTATAAAGAGATCAGGTGATGTGAAAGTCTCGTGTAAAGGATGGATTTCAATTCTCTGGGAGTTCTGCAAAGAAGACAGGAACAGAGTAATATTCTCCTTGAAAGTAGGGCTCGCTGTTCTACTTGTCTCTCTACTCATACTAGTTCGAGCACCTTACAAAGAATTTGGTACAAGCATCATCTGGTCCATCCTCACTGTTGCCATAATGTTTGAATACACAGTTGGTAAGTGCATTAATACAACTCTGCATGCATGTATTCTAATTACAGAGCTTCATGCATTTGTCCATATACAATTACGAATGCACAATGTGTGTACAATATCGGCTGTGCATATGAAGTTAACACTCATGTGCATCTTCTGAGGGGAATTTTTGTTATTGAAGGTGCTACATTCAATCGAGGGCTCAATAGAGCTCTAGGAAGCCTGCTCGCTGGAGTACTAGCTATTGTTATAACTCAAATAGCCTTGAGCTCTGGCACTACTGCTGAACCTTATATAATTGGTATCAGCATCTTTATAATCGGTAAGTTCCATATATTGTCAAATGTAATGCCAATATATTTGGATGACAACTCAAACAAATTCTGACATGTTACAGGGACTGTTACATCATTTATGAAACTATGGCCATCACTTGCACCATATGAGTATGGTTTCAGAGTTGTCCTCTTCACATACTGCTTAATTGTAGTTTCTGGATACCGTATGGGAAATCCAATCATAACGTCTATAGACCGACTATACTCAATAGCTATAGGAGCTATTGTCGCAGTTCTAGTGAATGTCCTAATTTTTCCCATATGGGCTGGTGAGCAGCTGCACAAGGAACTAGTCAAGAGTTTTAATTCAGTTGCTGACTCGCTTGAAGGTAAACCAACAGGTTTTAGTAACTTAAAAAGTTCAATGTATTACTTATAGAAATGTTAAATCATCATCTGGGAAATTTTAGAATGTGTGAGGAAATACCTAGAAGATGACGGATCAAATAATCCTGAATTCTTCAAAACAGTCATAGATGAGTTCCCTGACGAGCCAGCATATAAAAAATGCAGATCCACACTGAACTCCTCTGCTAAACTCGAGTCCCTGGTATATTATAAATTTATCCTTTATTCTTCAAGACAGATACTTTTATATTTTCCACAAAATTGGCTAGCAGGCTTATTATGTTGAATACTTTTGCTTCCGATTTTAGGCAGTTTCAGCTAAATGGGAGCCCCCACATGGCCGGTTCCAACACTTTTTCTACCCTTGGTCAGAATATGTAAAAGTTGGTGCAGTACTAAGATATTGTGCATACGAGGTTATGGCACTTCATGGTGTTCTTCACTCTGAAATTCAGGTTAATTCTCATTGGGACATATTTTATCTGGAGGCAGACATAAAAACATGCATATAAATCATGAAATGAAACATTCAATAGTTAAAAAATGGAACTGATACTGTATCTGATCCCTTATTACTACCAGATTTTTTGGCAACTTAACAATATGGCAATTGAAAAAATTCCAATGCTGATGTAAAGAAAAAGGTGACAACACAAGGAAGTTGAAGAATCATACAATTAGAAACCATATTGTCTTGTTTGAGCTGACTATCAGCTGGACATACTTAACTAAACATCAATTTATCAAGAGAATAGAATATAAGGAAACTTAATTCTAAGAACTTATTCTATTAAGCAATATTTTATTTATTCTGCTACCTAACAAGGGCTTGAAGATTTTTGTGACCTAATTTATATGCCATATGCCTGCCTATATACTTATGAAATGGGCCTAAAATTTATCAGCTTGAAAAAAAAAACCTAAATCAATGATGCTGTGAATGTAATTTGCAATAATAAAATAAAAATTCCTTACCTTATATTCCTGCAGTATTTCTGGCACTTTGGTTTAGGACATATTGCATCTTGTTTGATCAGGACAATTCAAGACTTCTACTGCACTTTACATGTATCTCCCTGTTCCTATTTAAGAACCGATGAAGTAGGAATCTGCATCATATCCGGAGCAGTGGGGCAAACCGGGAGAATTATGCATCTTTCGTCTTTTGCCTACAATAAAAAACAGGCTTTATCTGAAATACGACAAACTACTTGATAAATAATGTGAGTTTAGAGTGGGAAGAAAAAAAAATTCTCCTAAACATTTTCGATATAAGTATATATAATATTTAACTCATTAACACTAGGGGGCAATTGGATTGTTAATGAGAACTGGAATTATATGGAATCCCTTGGAATATGAGAAGAATGAGTTATTCGGTTAATGAGAATAGGTTTCTCATTCCAGCTAATCAAACCCCTCAACCAAACAACATTCTGATTCCCATTCACCGGATTGATATTCTGATACAAACAGCCCTTGATTGTTTATAGCATATGAAGGGAACAGCAATTAAATCTTTTATTCATTTTATGCATAATGAAATGATGAAGAGTTAGCATTTGCTCGCTATTTTGCTAACATATTATTGATTTAATGCTATACAGGCACCCTTCAATCTGAGATTAACATTTCAGACAGAGATCCGAGAGGCAACAAATCAAGCTGCAGAGCTAGTTCGATGTTTAGGAAAAAACATAAATGAGATGACGAGAAGCCTCAACACTGACCTAATAAGATGCGTTCATAGCTCAACAGAACGACTCCAACACGCCATTGACCTGCATTCCTATCTCCTTGCTTCTAGTAACGATGCACCAGATAACTCAGCTAAGCTACTTCCCAAACTCTCTAGAACTTTTACGCCCACCCTCTCTGAACTATCAGAGCAACTGGCTGAACTTGACACTGAAGCCTCAGAGCTTAAACTTTCTCCAGCTGGCCAAGACACACCTGTAATGATTCCCGTGACACCACGTGTTGAATCTTACCATGAGATGACGAGGAAGCATTCAAGAAGACTCCATTCTTGGCCGTCTAGGGAGGTAGATGCTTTTGAGGAGGAAGGAGGGCTTGAAACAAACTCTGTTACCCGAATGAAGGCCTTGGAGAGCACCACAACACTGTCACTTGGCACCTTCACTTCTTTGATAATTGAATTTGTCGCTCGGCTTGATCACTTAGTTGAAGCAGTTGATGAGCTCTCCAAGATGGCAAAATTCAAGGATGAGATTCTGTAAAAAGAAGAATACTGTGAGTCCTAAGTTGGACAATATTAAAATAAAGTAACAAATCCTAGCATTGTATTTGTATCCTTGTTGACACCTCGCTTCTAAGGTCGAGTGTTCAAGTCTCAGTGGAGACATGTGTTTGAGTATCAGGTCGGGCCCTGACAAACCCCCTATTTTCCTATCCCAGTAAAGAATACCCTCGCATTATATACATGCCTGGGCACCAACCAATCTACCATTTTTTTTTTAATCTCTGTAACCATTTTATAAACTTGTCAATGCCATATATTGTATGCTAAAGAAGAAGAGAACACCAACAAATATCAGACTTAAGTTGGCAAGGAACTCCCTACACATCTCTAAGACATAAATCAGCATGGATACAGAAACTTCTGTATCGATGGTTCAGCCTCAAGGCCACGAGCCTTACCAATTTTCCCAAAATCTCAAAATTCTAACCCACATAAACCAGACCTAGACGCCCACTCTGTACCATGGTTGGCAGACCCGACAGAAATTCAACCTGCAAATTTCGAATTCGGGTCCTAACAAATCATATCAACTTGCGACATTTTATCAAGAATCCGTACAAAATCAAAATCACATACAATCTATTAAAATCCACAGACTAAAAACAATCCATTAAAATCTCAATCGAATACACTCATATAAGCCATCCTAATGGTTATCTCCGCTAAGGTATACACATTTTACTCCGGCTCCGGGACGAGGAACTAGTTATGTCCTTCCCAGAAAATTAAAAATACAGTTCCGAAGTATAAACTTCAAAACAGAGTCCGGGACGGGTAAGATACGTTGAACTTCCAGAAAGTCGAGCAAAACCTTTCTCAAATTGGGTTCAATTAATTGAAGAAATACAAGATTACATGGTGTTGATTTGCAGAAATTTTCCCGTTCTTCAATAATAATAATAACTGACATTAAGGATGTTTCGGAACTATTTTAAAGAAAAGATATCAGTAAGTAGGGAAATCTTCAACGGCTAAAAAGTATTTCAAATAGATACAGGACGGTTTGATTTAACTTAAAAAAAACAATTCATTGTTAAAGTAAAGAGGGTTTGATTTAGAGGTAATTGCATATCGCACCCCCTAAGCATCGTTCAAAAACAATAGAGTACCTATACTTTAAGAAACTCAACTCGCACCCCTTATCTTTACTTCTCAAAACCGAGATGCACCCCCTGCCGTTAACTTCCGTTAACTCAGTGCACTCCGTTAAGTCACTATATATATAATTGCAATTTGGATCCCCTAACTTACGTTCAAAAACGGTATTGTACCCGTACTTTTGGAAACCCAAATCGCACCACCTATCTTTACATTTGAAGAACGATACGCACCCCCTCCGTTGAATTCCGTTACCTTCCGTTAAAATACTCCTCCGTCTCAATTTACATGTCCTTTTTGCTTTTTGAGAAGTCAGATTGACTAATTTTTGACCAACTATTAAAAAAATATTTATTTTTTCTTCAAAAAAAAAAAAATATTTATTTATTATTTTAGAAAATAGAAAGTTACATATTAAAATATACTAAATTTTGTTTAAAAAAAATATCATCAAAAAGTAAATCTAGCCTATTTTAATAGAGGTAAATAATAGGGGGTCCGAATTGCAGTTACCTCTATTATTTGCGAAATTCGGACCCTCTATTATTTGCGAAAACAAATAGACTAGATTTACTTTTTGATGATATTTTTTTAAAATTTTTGTTTAATTAAGTTATGCCCAAGTAAATGATTTTACGTATTGAATGATTTTAAATTTTTAGTGACATATGTATTAGGTACTTAAAATATACACTAATTTAAATGTAAACAATAAATATTATGTGATATTTATTATGAATAATACATAACTTTTATCTATCGATTAAAATATATAAATTTTAATTATTTTGTTTGGAAAAATTGATCAAAGAAAATTTTAAAAAATATCATCAAAAATTAAATCTAGTCTATTTTAATAAATACATATTTTCAAATAGTTGGTCAAAAATTAGTCAATTTAACTCCTCAAAAAACAAAAGGGACATGTAAATTGAGACGGAGGAGTATTTTAACGGAAGGTAACGGAATTCAACGGACGGGGGTGCGTATCGTTCCTCAGATGTAAAAATAGGTGGTGCGATTCGAGTTTTCAAAAATATGGGTACAATATCGTTTTTGAACGTAAGTTAGGGGGTCCGAATTGCAATTATATATAGGGGAATTATCTTGTATATTGTTTTTTCAATCTTATTTTCAAAAATACTACCTTATCCAATCTTATTTTCAAATTTCTAAAATATTTTCAAAAATACTACCCTTTTGAAAATATTTTCCAAAAATACGGTGGTTGCATATGCAACCATATATGCAACTACAAATCTTGATTTCAAGTTTCGAGGTCGAAAATGACATTTGAAAACTGGAACTCGAAATCAGGAATTCAGTTGCATATATTGTTGCATATGGTTGTATTCAGTTGCATATGGTTGCATTCAGTTGATTCTATTGCAATCTAATGGCCCCGCCAGGGGCACACCATACATCCGTTACAACTTACAGTTTTCAGTTGCATTTAGTTGCATATGAGGTTGCATTGAGTTGCATATGAGGTTGCATTCAGTTGATTCTATTGCAATCTAATGGCCCCGCCAGGGGCACCCATACTTCAGTTGGAACTTACAGTTTTCAGTTGCATTTAGTTGCATATGAGGTTGCATTTAGTTGCATATGAGGTTGCATTCAGTTGATTCTATTGCAATCTAATGGCCCCGCCAGGGGCACACATACTTCAGTTACAACTTACAGTTTTCAGTTGCATTTAGTTGCATATGAGGTTGCATTTAGTTGCATATGAGGTTGCATTCAGTTGATTCTATTGCAATCTAATGGCCCCGCCAGGGGCACACATACTTCAGTTGCAACTTACAGTTTTCAGTTGCATTTAGTTGCATATGAGGTTGCATATGAGGTTGCACGCATATGAGGTTGCGTGCAACCTCATATGCAACCTCATATGCAACGGAAAACTGTAAGTTGCAACTGATGTATGGGTGCCCCTGGCGGGGCCATTAGATTACAATGGAATCAACTGAATACAACCCATATGCAACCATATATGCAACTGAATTCCTGATTTCAAGTTTCAGATTTCAAATATATATATATATATATATATATATATATATATATATATATATATATATATATATATATATCGATCCCAACGATGAGGTCGAAAATGACATTTGAAATCTGAAACTTGAAATCAGGAATTCAGTTGCATATATGGTTGCATATGCAACCACAGTATTTTTGAAAATATTTTAGAGAAGGTAGTATTTTTGAAAATAAGATTGGATAAGGTAGTATTTTTGGAAATAAGATTGAAAACGTGATTATTAATAAAAAAAGCCCTTATATATATAGTGACTTAACGGAGTGCATTAAGTTAACGGAAGTTAACGGCAGGGGGTGCATCTCGGTTTTGAGAAGTAAAGATAAGGGGTGCGAGTTGAGTTTCTTAAAGTATAGGTACTCTATCGTTTTTAAACGATACTTAGGGGGTGCGATATGCGATTACCTCGTTTGATTTAATATATAAAAGATAACTTATTGTTTAAAGTGAAAAAGACTATTATGAATGATAACCTGATTTATAAGTTGTTTAAAATATTTTGATAATTTTATTTTTAAGCTAATTGAGTATTTGATAATTTAAATTTATAAATCAAAAAATTCAGATTATTAAAATAGAAAAAAAATATTAATAAATAAAATTTATTACATATTAAAATTCATAATAAAATGCAAATCACACCAAAAAACCAAAAAAAAAAACCCTAGTATTTCTACAATCCAGCTCGAAGACACAAAGCTATCTTCAGAACTAGAAAGACTAAAGGCAAGACTGAACAAATTTACGAAAGCAAGACGATAACCAAGAACAGTATTTCATAAGGTACTTCCCTTCAATTAAATCAACGGTAACACAGATACTGAGACCACCACTAAAACATAACAGAACACTAAGCAGTATCAGCATCATACACTATTAAGACACAAAGCTACCAGTCAGAACTCGGGAGACTTATTTATCAATACATCCTCCGTCTAATTGAAGACGGATTTACAAGAACCAAGCTGATAACTAAAACATGTACAAAGAGACATCAATAGCCACCACCCAGAAAACTACCATACTCCTATCCAGTTTTACCCTTATTGACGTTACACTTGCGTTCCCAACAATAGCACTTCCAATCTTGAACTGCTTAATAACTGAAAGACATCAAATCTTGAAACATTAAACTAAAAACATTAGAGAATAACCCCACCAATATGGATAAGAGCAGAAACAGAGGTTTGAGTGAAAGCATTACACCCATTTTCTTGGCATCATATAAAATTTCCCAGGCTCAGAAGGATGACCAACAACAAAGTTATTGTTGGCATTTAACATCTGTTCGGAACTACCTGATAGCAATGCAATGAGACCACCTCCGTGCACCCTCCCTTCAGGAACGACAACTCGAGATGATGTTGCACCCAGACCGATTGGAAGACTACCTTCCTTCCACATAGAGCCAATACATCCAGTAGGCACAACAGTGTTGTCCATCATCATATAATCAGCACTGGTGTCCTCGGTATTGATAACCCCTTTCGTCATCTCACACATTTTTGAATCGTGGACCATAACTCCCACCGTAGCACCTCCATGCACTCGTTTGTCCTGAACCAAGCCACTGTGGGATGTACACAGACCATTCTTTCCTCTAGCAAAAGCATTACAAGGGCTATCATCTTTGCCAAAATCTGAACCCGGATGGCCCCAAGAGCATCTTTTCCCACCCCCATGAGCCTTGCAAAAGTCAGTGCTACCTTGAGCACTTTTGCTGCAACCTTCAACTTTGCACCTCTTTCCCCCACCATGCCGGACACAATAATCAGTTCGTCCCCTGGCGCTCTTGGTGCATTCAGGCACAGCACATCTCTTACCACCCCCATGTGCTACACAAAAGAGGGTACCTCCATGAACGCTCTTTGGGCAAACCCCTCCTCCTTCAAAGGCGCACCTTTTCCCACCACCATGGCCCTTACAATAAGGTGTGCTCCCTTCTGCACCTTTGGTACATCCTTCAAATGTGCACCGCTTGCCACCACCATGTGCCTTGCAGAACATTGTGCTTCCTTGAGCCCCTTTAGTGCATGCTGGATACTGACACCTTCTGCCACCCCCATGTGAGATGCAAAGACCAGACAGACCTTCAGCGCTTTTTGTACAATTTTCCCTAGTGCATCTCTTTCCACCTCCATGTCGAATGCAAAGTCCAGATTTGCCTCGGGCAGCGCGACTACAACCCTCCTGACTGCATCTCCGACCACCACCATGCGCAATACAGTAATCTGTACGTCCTTCTGCACTCTTCGTGCATCCTAGAAACTCACACCGTCTACCACCACCATGGGCCTTGCAGTATGCAGTTCGGCCTTCGGCTCCCTTATGGCAACCAGGCCTCTGACATCGCCGCCCACCACCATGAGCAATGCAGAGACCAGAAGCACCCCTTGCTCCCTTTCCACACCCCTGAAACTGACATGTTTTTGTGTTACTGCTACGCTGCTGTGTAATCCCGGAAGTGCAAGTTACTGAGCTTTTTGGTGTTGTTACTACACTTGAGGAGAGGTCTGGAGTTGTCTGAGCTGGCTTATGTTCTCTTAGACTCTCTTCAAGGAACAAACTTGGAGGAACATAATTTCTTCTCTTCCAATGTGAGGAAGCTGACCCTTCATCCTTGTGATTTATTGCACCAATGTTCAGCGTATTTTCTACGACATGTTGAGTTGGACTGATGCATGGATGGGTAGAAGAGATATCAGATTCAGAAGGCTTAAAGGACAAACTCAAGTCCAAATTAACCTTAGGCTGCAAAACAGGTGCACTCAGATTAGAGCTGACACTGTTCTTTGGGCTGGATATCTTCTCATTACCAAGATGGAAAGAGAAGTCCAATTCTAGATCCATTGATGACCCCTCATCAGTTTCTTTGGCAGAAGATACAGTTGTACATGCCGTAGCTGAACTTCCCTTGCTATCTGAGGAACTTGAACAACGGCCCAACCCAAGACATAATGGCAATTCAATTTGTTGCTCCAAAGATCCACCAGACAAGCTCCACTTTCTCTTGATTCCTCTTGAAGCTGACAAGCCTGCAGAGACTGAAGAACCAGGGAAATCAAGGCGTAATGTGGTATCTGCACAGCCAGATGCAGTTCCAGCTCCTCCAACATGGACGGTGTTGCTCAGATTTTTGAACGTTGTTAATGCAGGTTTGGAAACAAAACCTTGATTACGGAACCTGGCATCCATCAACAAACTCCTATATGCAACACTCTAATCTCAAGCAAATCTTACAGCAAAAGAATAGCTCGCCTGACTTCCGGGATTATAATTAATATTGAATATCTACAAAAGAAACTAAGCACTACTGTTAGAATTAGATGCCTTTACACATCCCACCCCCGCTAACAAATCCTGATGTGTCCTTGCGATCCATTTTAATAATTGACTTTTAAGCTTCGGTCAATTAGAGAAGTTTCAAAGACATCAGTTCTTTATCTCAAGCACGTGACCTTTCAGCATCCTACAATCCTGCTCCAAAACAAGCACATGGTTAATCCAGAAACTCGGTAACAAAACAACTGAACTAGAAATTTCAATTGTGGTACAGAAACTAATAATAAGCCCTACCATCTTGAAGTATTTCAATGTTTTATAGAACATACAAAACAATTAAAATTAAAAACAGCACAACAGTTTTATATAACATTCAAAACAACTAAAATTAAAGACAACAAATCAGATAAGTACTGATTAAAAAAGGTGATCTTATCACAACTATTTCAATGCTAAAATTTGAATTCACTTTAACACTTCTATTTTCAACCACTGGCCCGATCGAAATTTTTATTGATAAAAGGCTTAAAATTTCTGCAAACAAAAGCTTCATACACAAAATTCAGTCTTCTAGATGTGCAGTAAACAGGTAGTTTATGATATAGAACTACACTGGAACTTGATGCTTAACTAGACATTGCAAACTACTCATTAGTATTAAAAATCAAATCAAGGTTGTAAACCAAGTCAAATCACCAACATCCATTATACTTTCAAAAGAAAAGACAAGACTAGAAATAAAGCTTTTAAGATTCAATTCCAGTAAATATGCAATAATCAAATGAACAGCAAAAAGATATGCTATAACAATAACAATGATGTATAATACTTCAAAAAACAAGATTCAGTGAAGAAAACATATCCATACATACAACAAATCCTCATTCTACCAACATGGAAAATAGTAGCGAAAAAACCAGCTAAATTTAACACATGAAAATCGAGCAAAACCCAAAAATTAGAACACATAAAATCAGATAAAGTGAGGATCTTTATGGAAATAAATTGATTAGAGCATACCTTTCAAGATGGTAATACACAATTAAGCTTATAAATCCAATCTCTGCCAAAAACAATAAATCCCCTCAATAACCTGCAAAACCCCAATCAAATTCAATAAAAACCCACAAAAGATTCAATCGTTACCTTCAAAATTCAAGAGAACAAAACAAAACCACTAAAAAAACCCCAAAGATCCGATCTTTACCTTCAAAATCCAAGAAAATTCAAGAAAACAAACCAAAACCACTAAACACCACCAAAAGATTCAATCTTTACCTTCAAAATTCAAGAAAATCAAGAAAAAAAAACAAAATTAAATCAAACCAACTTCAACAGAGAGATAAAAAGTTAAAAAGACACAAAATTAGATGGGTGTAAGTAATAATATTACCTTGAGCTAGGGGTTTGTGGAGGCGCCGGCAAGAAATAATATAGGGATGATTAATATGAAAATGATGAGACGATATGGGGATAGAAAGTGTGTATGTATATGCTTGTGCGCGTGTGGAAATTAAAGGAGGTGGAATGGGCGCATTTTAAGAGATTGGCGTACGTTAAGGCTTACGTTTCTTTTGTAATTTTTTTTTTTTGTTATTATCTCATTGTTCTCCTAAGAACTTAAAAACACTGATTTATTTAAGGCCAATTGAATCTACTGGGTTTTCCTAGGAAAATAAATTTTAAATTAAATTTTTCAGAATCCCTGAATTTGTTTTAATATGTATTAATTAATTATATATATATACACATATATATTAAAATGAAAAACAGCATATGATCACCTAATATTGCGACAAATTTAAAAACATTTCCGATATCAAGAATCAAGTATATAAATTTATAAAATATTTCTAAAATTCAGTAATAATAAAATATTTAAATATGTTATATTTTATACATATAGAAAGATAAAATTAGATTTAGGATCAAATAAATTTTTGCATAAATAATAATATCAAGAGGCAAAAAGTGCCAAATTTAATTTCAAATGAAAAATGATCTAAATTATATATATAATTAGAATATCAGTTTAATATTTTTAGCTATTTTACGTGATAGGTTATAAAAAGAATAATTAAAGATATAGTTAACAAAAATGTGATTGTTGTTTATTTGTAGGTCAAAGCATTGCGATGGTAAAAAGAAAAATGAAGTTGTTCGAATCATAGAATTTGATTCTTCCGATGAGTTGAGTACGTACTTTTCTATCTGTGAACCATCCAATGTGTTTGACAAATGATCCCCTTGTTGTGCCTACTTTGATTTTTCACTTTTTTTTCAATTTGTTAATGTTATAAATTATACACATATATTTTTATAATATTTCAATATATGTTTTGTTTAATTTAAAAAGTCAAAATAAAAAATTTACTTAAATAAACTATTTAATATTAAAAACAGAGGGTAATATCAAACATCAGCTCAATTACCATTCTTTTCACACTTTATTAAAAAAATATTTTTAAATAAGTAAAATTTTATGATTACAAATTATATTCATATATTTATTTTCAAAAAAATAAGTACCCCGATTTATTTACATTTCTATTACTTGATTGAGTATTTTCTTTTACATTTTTGTAATTAAAACTAGAATTTTTCTGAATAAATAAATTTCAGTGTCAGTATGCTAGTCACTTGATAGTCCACCTCGTTTACCATTGTGACAAAACAAAAATCATTCATACGTATATAAGCACTTAATTTCTAAAAAGTGTATAGATGGAGGCATCAAAACAGATCAGCACTGTGCGATTTCAAGAGTGGAAGGCACCAATTAGCTTTTGGATTCGTTGGCGATGTTTACTAATCACACATTCACACCTACAAATAGTGATTAGTACATAACATTAGTGTATAAAGTTTATCTTGTGGACTTGATTTTCCAAAAGGTGACTCATAGTTACAAGGTCATCAGATGGTTTAAGCCTTGATCATCAGTCACCATTTGTTAAGACCATCTTAACAATATAAATATGAGTTAATTTATTAAATATTAAACTCCTGATTGTGATAAAATTTAAATTTCCGCTTAATATGAATGAAAATAATATATACTTTTCTAATTAATTAATTATAAAATAAAAAATAATCAGACAAAAAACAGAAGAAAACGTAGTAACTCACCGAGAATATGAGTTCGGTTTTTATTGTACAAGTATACTATATCGCTTTTTCGCTGAATGATAAAATTTTGAAGAATACAGAGAAAATCGCTCAAGATATTTATCATCTGAATTTTTTTCCGTTCAACTTATATTATTTATAACCGATTGTTACGAAATATCAATATTTAAATACAATGCAGAGATATAGAAAGAGAAAGGGTGGTGGGATGAAAAATTGACTTGAGGAGATTTGGTACACAGAAACACAAGTGAGTGAATTATATTTTGGAATCCATTCACTCATCAAACCTTAACCTTAACCATAGACTTTGATTTGATTTTTATTTGATTCCACTTTTTCCTCTTTTATTAAGAAAAAAGTTGGTAAACATGTTTGGATGGACAAGTGTCCGCCACGTATGCATATCTCGTGCCACCTCCTCTACCTCTCCCTTAACCACTTCTCCACACGCATATAATATACCCAAATCAGACCATTGCTTTCTTTGACGCTAGTGTTCTTATTCTCTTTTGTGCAAACAAAATCATGATAGCATTTTGTGGAGGGTCCCCGTTATTTCACATACACTAAAAAGCAAAATTTTAGAGGGTTCGAGTCTCCGGCGAAAATATGAGAAAATGTTTTGAATATCATAAATTAGAATTTAAATATTCTGAAAATCACATTCTAAAAATATGATCATAAATATCAGGCTAAAACACTAATGTAGTATTGATAATAATGATGAGCTACTATATACATAAAAAAGAATATCAATCAAAATATCTATATCTATTTAAATAAAAAGTGGTTGAGAGTGTGTTCTCGTGAACACATGAGATATGACAAACTCTGCTTTTATTGTAAACAAATAAGCATGATGAGATGTCACAAACTTCTGGTTTTGTGGTAAATAAACATTGATATGTTGATTGATCTCGCGTTAACAAGTGAAGAAAACATTGACTACAATATCATTGAAATTAGATTTATGCTAGAGAATACAGGTGAGTTTGAAGTATCCGGAGAACTCTAAATTAATAGTATATAAATAGCTACATTTTCAAAGAGAAGAATACAATGTAAGATATTATACAAAATTGAATCTTTGGTGTTCTAAGAAGAATGATAGCAAATATAAGTTTAAACTAGAGAAGATGTTATGGATGTACAATTTCTATTAATGTTACTGCAGCAAACACTAGAAACAGAGAACCTCCAACATATGCAATCACCTGTTGGCATAAAAACAAAAAGAAAGCTTGTTATATAAAAGGATGACTCTTCTTGTTTTTCTACGTAATAATTAAGACTCTCAAAAACATAACATATCCTGTCTTTAATAAGATTCGAACACTCAACGTCCCAATAAGGGGAGGGAGGTAAATACCATTAGACCGAAAGGATTCTATTTTTCGAACATGGCTTTATTTTCCTCAGGGAGAGAGCATTATAGTCATGAAAGTTCGCAGACATGTTTATTCATGATATATGAAATTTCAACATGCCGAAATTGTATAAACCAAATATTTTAACATGCTGAATTCTGTTTATGTTTCTAATTTTTCACCAGAATCTGACCCTGACATATAAAGATTCGTGTCATGTATAATCGTATTATGGGAGGCTCTAGGCAAAGTCTTGAAATTATAATAATCTCACCTTCTCTGATAAGAATGTCCCCAGTAGAGAACCTCCCAGAACTGCAAGCTGCACAAGAGAACAATGATAGGGTGAGCTCTTGATGGAATAAGTAGCATGTGAAAAGCATATTTGAGGGATTCTTATATTCTCATATGATTCAAACTTGTAAAATATTATAATGTCTTTTAAAGTGGTCTTTTACATTTTTGTAAAATCAAATTTTAAAAATAAAAATAAGTCACTAAAAACAGCTAGCATTTTCAACTTTCAGATTCGGGCTTATAAGTCGGAAGTTGACTTGTAAGTTCTTTACACAAACAATACAAATAAGCTTCTTTTGACTTATAAGCCCAGAAACTAGGCTTTTAAGCCCAGACGGACAACACCTATATCCTCCATTATAACACAAAACGATACAAACACATGATCTGTTGAAATTGAAATGCTTCAACCTGCAAGGAGAAAGTCCAGGAGAAGGGGAAAACGATATAGTTCCCATCTATACTTGCTTGTCAATCCAGCTAGATTTTTATAAAAATAAAAATTTTGTAGTATTTTTTCTCTTAAAGACGGAACTTTTTTAGGGATTGAATTTTTTTAAAACAGGACACCCTTTTCCATGTATATAGGTATTCGGTTAGTTTGCTAATCTGTCATATGGAGGAATAAATTTTTTGAGTAGTGCAGCCTATACCAGTGTTGCAGATCCATGACCAGCAAGTGCTCCGCCAATGACTCCAAGAGGTGAAGAGGCTGCAGCAAGTGCTGCATAAGAAGAGAAAATGGGATAAAGATGATAGGAGAATCAACTGAAAGAGTTTCCTATGTTAGCATGGAAAGTGTCCAACATATTACATTTACACATGTCCAATTGTCCAACTCGCAGTTGTTATATTTTTAATAAGTGAAGACTATATGGCATAAACATCTCGTAGTTTGAAAGTTTAGCCTCCCACAGTTAACAGTTAAGCTCTTCTTCTGCTTAATGAAAATTACCATGACACTAGACATTACATATAAAGTTGTCCGCCTCTGCATACAGTCTCCTGATATACTTTAAGGTCAGTTGCAATGTTCATTTTCAATTTAATTTAAGATATTTAATTTTAAGTACTCAGACTGTCAGTACATGCACCAGTCATAGCCAATTAAATTGGTGGATAATAATAATGCAAAGCTTTCAGTGTGAAGCTCAGTATGGGACCAGAAGTTGTAAGTGTATCATATTGGAAGATGTCCGCAAAAAACATCATTAGAATAACCCATGATAAGAAATTATATAAACAGTACGTATAAAAGATAAAAACTCACCAATCGTGGAGAAAAATGACTTATCACCCCACTCAGCAACAAAGACTAGAACGAATGTGCTAACAATGGTGCCAGCAGCCGCCAGAATCCCAGCACCATCCCCTGAGAAATCTGAAACAGCTAATTCTGCCTGGTAACAAAACACCAACTTGAGTATTACAATTTTTTCATCTATACAAAGGAAATTAAAGTACAGCCTAGAGGTAAAAACCCATAAGGATAACCATATCATCTCACATATTGTTTGTAACACTCCAATGGTAGATTCCGAGACTATATTTATTTGTCACACCTGAGATATGTCTTGGTGGATCGTTCTTAAGAAGATTTCATAATAAACACAAGGAACTTGTTTAATCTAGTCATGAATACTTTGTATTACTTCAGAGTTTTATGCTATGATAAAGCTGAGTAGATCAGTTAACAAGATAATGTAAGTCACCTCCTTTTGTTCTTCATCTGCTTTCATCCCATCACCAGAAGCAGCATCCAGCAAGGTTGAAACTCCAAAATACACCTGCAGTCCGTGATAAATTGCATAAAATTATAATTAACAGGGTTCTCGTGACATAAAGTCACTAAAGATAAAATAAGTTATAGAACACTATTCTTGTAAAGATACCTCCCCCCCCCCCTCCCACCCACCCACACACAGACACAAAGAAAAACAAAGAAAATATAAACCTATTTTTTTTTTCTTAGTAAACAGTGATTAAATTATATACACTAATAATGTCCTGTCTAAAAACTTAGTTATGGAGTACTGAAGTTTTACCGGCTGTCTGCAGTAGCAGTTCACATATACTCTCATTTTGAGACGCAGAACAAAATTTCATTACATAGATAAATATGGAGTTCATAGCTTACCAGAAGTAGGACAGCAGCAATATCATCAAGTGGCAAATCAGAGTCCCCAAATCTGTAAACCAGATAAATTAATCAGAACAGCAACTGATGTTCTGTATATGCCAACAGCAACTGATGTGCTACACATGCCAACATTGTGTTAAATTGCTATAAACCAATCCCGGTATCCAGTACTCTAATAGAGTGTAAAGAAAGTCTACTGATTAGCCAGTGAGTTTGTTTGCACAAATTTAAGTCTGGGAAGTTGGGAACATAAATATATGTGTCTTACTTTTGAAAATTAACGGGTCGCCTGCACAGAATCTAACACAAAATTTTTAGCACAGGACCTCCAAATTATTTTTAAGATGTCCCTGCAATCTGGGCGTTAGAGATCAACGGAACCTTCCTAGTAAAGACGAACAAGAAAGATACACTTCTGATGTATCACGTACTTTAAATTTATGTAACAGGGGAAACAGTCTATAGAATAAAAAAAATCCCAATTTTTGGTCCAATAAGGCCTGGTAATATGTAGGGCACAGAATAAATGGGGGCAGAAAGTCCCTAAACATAATAGATGCAGGGGCAGTATACCTGAAAGGAAGGATTTCGTCAACATAATGGAAAGTTCGTCCCAGAACAACCGAGATAACTGTCATCACCCTGTTCAAGATGATATATATCATTATTCAGTTACAGAAAAATAAACAATGAAATATGTATACACAGCATATCGCCTTCTGCAGCCAAATCACATACCCAAGTGCACCAAACGTCCCAAGGAAAACAATAACGGATGAGTTTCTGGCCGCTAAAAGTGCCTGCCAAACAAACAAAGGGCAATGAAAAAATAATTTTGCGTGATTTTGTTAAGAAGAAGACTCTTGCATTTTAAAGAGGTACATACAAACACAAGATATCTATCTAATATTTTCACCAATCATTATAGAAAGAACACATAAACACAAAGTTTCTAGTAGCAGGATCTTTCTTACCGCAATAAAAAAGGTTTTATCTCCCAGTTCAGAGAAAAATATCAGCAAGAAAGCCTGCAAAATAAATGGCACATTTGAGATATAAGTTTATAACTAGTTTAGCCACGTACAAGTTCATGCATGATTCATTAATAAAACACCATCCCAGTGCCCTTAACACTAGGTACAACCGTACAAGTACTCACATTATAGATGACACTTTAGCAGTTGGTATGGCTTTATGGATTAACTACAAACTTTGGCAGTTTTTAAGTGTAATGATTTCTTGAGCTATATAATATCAAGCAACAAGTTTGACATAAAGGGGCTTCCTAGTTCCTACATCTTTCTTTGAATGGAGAGGAGGACATAGGCAGCAACAACAAATACCTATGAGCGCAGTGTTCAGGTAATTAAGCTTATACACATTTTGAGTCTTAAGGAAATAATTTTATGTGATTGCCATATAATGTGAGAGAGAACTCATAATTATATATGCTATGATGCTGAGTGCAGTTCATGTTGTTGCAATTAACATCCAATAATAACTCAAAGATAGCACATATAACTGTGCAAGTCCAGTAAAGGATATTTACACCTTTATATAGCAGAAATGTAAGGAATAAACGAATCAACGTTAAGTTCTAAGATTCATTACTCAACAAAAAAAGATCAGCAATAGATATCAAGTTCTACTCACAAATGTAATAGTTTAACTATAAAAGAGGGAGATTATCCTAACTGAAGTAAAACCTGTGGTAATGTCGCTGACGTCCCCAAAAAATGAATTTGATTGTAATCCACTGTCAAAATCGGAAGCAGCAGCTGCCTGTCCAGTGGCTTGAAGTATAAATATGCCACAAAGTAGTGCAGACTTGAGGAAACTGTTCAGTGATGTGTCCAGGAAGGGGTCACTTTCCCTCCATGAATTCATTTCTGAAGCTATGTTGTCTGAAGCACATCCATTCATATCATGTATCAATTTTGTAGCATTGTGACTGCTGGAATTAGTGACAGTGGACTCCTGAGAAGAATTCAAACTTTAGACAGCACGCGGGCCCATATAGAAATTATCTCATGACAGGTACACTTGATTTCAAAATAATTTCTTGAACTCAAATAACAGCGAGGAAGGTTCGTACAATTCATACAATTTTTTTTTGCAGTATATTCATTAGCCGTAAATATTAGCTAAGTAAAACATATCGCTTACTCAACAAAGCCTCGACTGTACATATCTCGACTCTACATCATACTACTTTTTTAACAGGAGTAAAGCACAATTTCTATAGCATTCACAGACAACACGAACCAACTGAAATATTGGCAAGGACAACATATTGTTCTTTCTAACCTAACCGTAACATAGCCACATATTTAATCCTTTTGCAACATAAAAATTACTTGGTAACTGAAGCAAAAAGGGTACGATGGTTTTAGATTTAAACTTACAGTGATATGAAGATGATCGGGAACTTTACATAAGAAGTGACCAAACTTCCCGTCATGCATATTGTTGCGACATATTCTCAAGTACCTAAAGGGATAAAAGGAAATTATACGTCAACCCACCAGTTATCTTGTCCTCATTTCCTTTTTCTTGTAAAATGTGTTGGGAATTCAGGCCACACCAATCAAAAAGTTTAAAAAATAGAAAGAAGACATGGTTCATTCCTCAATTAACCTCCGAAAACCAAATAGATGAACATTTTGTTATCAGTATTACATTAGTTTGAACCCGACATCTTCCCCACCAAGAAACCAACTTTTTGGAACCGAAAACTGCAAAACCATCAATTACTATAACAACCGGAACCCCTCACTTCCTCTTTAAATTCTATGGAAGCTACATTTTTTCCCCCAGTGCTACTTTTTAAACAATTAAACTCACCACTATATAAAAATTATTATATGGTTCATCAAAACACAGTTCATTATCCACTTCGCATGACATCATCAAGTCCCATATGAATTTTGCTATAAATTCGAAAACCACATTAATCAACATTAAACTCAAGTTGCATATCTAAAAAACAAAAGGCTAATTTTTTGTTTGAGTTATTCTATTAAACACAAATTGCATCCAATAATTATCCAGACCACTCTTGTGAGAGTGTGTGTGTGTGTGTGTGTGTGTGTGTGAGTGAGAGAGAGAGGGGGGGGGGGACAAACAGAAAAAGGAGGGGGGGGGGGGGGGGGGGGGGGGGACGAGAGAAAGGGGGGAGGGAGATATAGAGAGAGAGAGATACCTGGAAGAATTGTGATTAAGGAGCTTGCTAGATGGGTTTATGCAAGAAAACTTGGAGATTCTGAGAGGCTTCACAGAAGAAAAAGATGGTACATTTGTTGCCATTTTTCTCAACAGAACACTCTCTGAAGAGAGCGTCATTGTGGGCATGCTTAAAGATCAAAACTTTATTGTGATTTGTGGGGGAGAACACAAATATAATAGAAATAAGAAGTTCTGGTGAACGTATACTTGTAGATAAGCCAACCGCAAAAGAGCGCCAGTTTTTGGCCGTTACTTTCTTACCCTTTTATCCACTCCGCTCCCCCCTCACTTTTATGGAAATAAATACTCTATAATTTAATTTTACTTACCGAAAGTCGAAAATTCGAAAGAGTTGCCTCAAATTGTTTAAAAAAGTTGAATATAAAGTTTTTTGGGTTTATTAAATAATATTTAACTTCTTATTAGCAATTAATTTTATATTTAGATATTAGAAATACTGTTATATCATGTTTGAAAACTTGAACTTTATTTAAATTTCAGATTTGATCAATTGACATGTTTATATACACAAAATCAAATCCATGACATTCAACGATTCAAATACTTATATAAAGCTGAGAATTTAAAATGACAGCTCAAATCACAAATCACTGTCATTTGAAATAAAATACATGTTTCGAAGAGCGATCTTAGTTACCGTGTGGACAAAGATTGATATACTGCAAAGTTTAATTGGTGATATTGCAAAGTTGAATGTTGATGCATGTAAGAAACTGTAAATGCCAATGAAGATTGAAACATACGACCACATGATGGTACAAGGGTGAAAAGCACTGACATAAGGAAAGAAACTGGAAATTTTACTACTTTCCAGTACTAGTTCTTATTTACAGACATGATTGACATACTTACAATACAACTTGATGACAATGTTGCTTCAGGCTTTCCGGATGAGAAGATCGATTTTATGCATCTTCCAAGTCATCACTGGATTCGTCGTCTTTTCCTTCATCTTCGGACTTAAGAGAAGCAAGTGAATGCATGGACATTTGACTGTGATATTGTTGCACTACCAACACTGATGCTTCTGTTGAGAATTCTGGAGATATTAAGAAGCTTCCAATCGGTCCTAATTCCGGGGTGTCTGTTTTTCTAGCTAATGATCTAGCTATCTCCCCCTCTGGTACTCTTCCAACCAAGAACATGTTGCACTTGCTATACTCATTGATAACTTCAACAGTTTGTGCAGCACTGTCAACTACTCTTTCTTCGAATTTAATCTTCTTGTTGGAGATGTTATCCTTGAAATCATTAAGGACTTCATCATCGATGGCTCTCTCTTCAGCATTGGTGAAATCAGTCATGTCAACACTAATGATTTCCCCTGTTACTTTGGAATCCAGCACAAATCTTACGACTACTAAACTTATACCGGGATGCTCAGCCATTCGCTTGCCATAAGCAAGTGCTTCATGATCATCGTGTCCTCCAAAGAACAACACTGTCATCACGGAGTCCACATTGCTGGCAGAAACATGTGAGGAGCCGCCAAGTCCACGGTCTATTAGGATACCAACTGAGCAAGGCGCGTGCTCTAGGACTTTTCGGTTGACTTGCCTGAAATCATTTCGAGTTGTCTCGAGTTGTCCATCAAGCCTTTGGTGCTTATGGAAAGGGAGGATGATCATGGCCACCTTTTTAGCGTCTGCACTTCCACAAATGTCTTCGTGCATCGTTGCCATCCGTGATATAGCTGTCGTTGGTTGAATAGACACTTTGCTCAAGTGCTGGAAAGCTTCAAAAGCTACGACAATTTGAGTAGAATCAGAGCTTCCCACCTTGTTCCAAAATGGCAGCCCATTTCTTCTAGCCCTGTGAACCATAAGCATAGAAGATGACCGTTCAGATAGTTCCATGAGGTGCATTGCATATACACGAAGTCCGCCTCTTCTTCCAGTGCCCCGCGATGCTTCTATAAAATTAATTAAAGTGGGAATGCTCCTGGTGCTGTGGAAGCATGTCAAAATTCGAAGTGGAGATTTTGTTTCAATTCTCTGAACTGTCCTGTGCTTATATGCTGCCTTATCCAATTTTTTAGCAGGCTTATACACTGCTACAACCACGGGTGTCGTAATGAAAGTTGTGAAGAGAGCCATCAGAACCAGAATAGCAAATGTCTGATCATTCAAGACCTGAAAAGAACAAACTTGAATCAGCAAACGCCTCATAACAACAAAAGAGATATTATATAGTAAAATGTATCAAGTTAGCTTTGATCATACCCCTCGGTCTTTCCCGATGTTGAGGACTATGAGCTCCACCAGACCTTTAGTATTCATTAAAATCCCCAGAGCTAGAGCCTCCTGGAAAGGCATTTTACACAAAAGTGAAACCACAAAAGTACCGAAGATCTTTCCAAAGCAGGCTGTAAATATGACCAAGGCCAATAGACCCCATGATTGAAGCCCTTCAATGGTGGTAACATCGGTTTTCAACCCACTTGATACAAAGTACAACGGAAGTAGAAGGCCAGAAACAAGATCTTCAACTTTTTCCACAAGAACACCCGCAAATGGTCCTTCTTTTGGAACAAGGACTCCAACCACAAAAGCCCCGAACAAAGCATGGATACCAATAGTATCGGTCACAAATCCTGCAGCTAAAACTAGTGCCAGAATAGCGCAAACATACATTTCATCAACTGGCTCGCCTTCTGGACAACGCTGTGCCATCCATTTGAAAATTGGCGGTATGACAAGTATACAACCACCAATAAAAGCAGCACCACACAACAAAACCCACAAAGAAATTAAGGGTGAACGACCAGAACCTGAGAGGGCAATGGCAAGAGCAAGAAGAATCCATGCAGCAACATCATTGACTGCTGCAGCAGACATAGCCATTCGACCTATATCCGTGGTTAAGAGCTTCAGTTCAGCCAGTATACGTGCCAAAACAGGAAAGGCTGTGATCGAAAGAGCCACTCCCATAAACACAAGAAATGGAGCTTCATCCACACCTTCAGAGATTGTTCTTCTTAGAACAAAGGACACTCCGATTCCTAATACAAAGGGGACACTAATTCCAGCAAGAGCAATGCACAAAGCTTTCTTTCCGGTGCGACGGAGGGACTTTGGATCCAACTCAAGCCCCACAAGAAACAAAAAGAAGAGGAGTCCAAGGTTTGCAACTGTGTCCAAAACTGTCATGCTCTTCTCTGGGAACACCGCATGGAGATACTTTGTGCTACGCCCAATAGCTGATGGACCAAGCAAAATACCCCCCTACAAATCATCCGGTGATCATCAAGATTATGTGTACAACAATAACTAAAAAGATTACTGGGAAAATTAGACTTACGATTATCTCAGCAACAACCCGAGGCTGGCGCAATGGTTTGAGAAGGTATGCCAGAAATCTTGTGAAAACAAGAACTAAACATATCTGTAAGATAACCAAAGGAAGTGCATAATCAAGAGGACTATCTCCTTGAAAGACTCCATTAGATGTGGCCTTCATAGGATGCGGACACTTAGTTCCATTGGAGGCCGCCATTTATACGTAAAGCAAACTCAAAAACCGCACACAGAGCAACCCTTACTAAATTACCTGCACATGATCATCATCTGTAAAAATTTGGCTAAAGTTTTAACTTTACACAGTTAAATATACCATGCTCTGAAAAATTAATTTAGTTCCCATAACTCTGAAAAAGAAAAAATCAACATTTACCTTAACTGCTAATCAAAAATAACCAACTCAAGCAAACTTTTATAATTCAAAATGATGATATAATTGATCATGTCATCACATGGAAAATTCATCTTATTACATTTTGCGAACATATCATATCCCATGTATAAAGACAATTATAGCCTTCATATCGACTTCCTCCTTTGTTGAATTTGTAGGAGCTTGTCCATAGAGATAAAAGCTGTCCTAATCTTACGTAATTTATTTACATAAGTATAGTTCAAGTTAGCAACTACAACCGATTTAATGACTAAGTAGCAAACATCGGAATAATCCACTTCTGATTAAACTAAGATTCAGTCTTCTGACAGATGTCAGGGTGGACTATTATCACCTTGAACATGACATCTTTTACTTTTCATAACAAATTTATTCAGAAACTAGGAACCATGAAGAATCATCTTTTACCCATAGGCTCACACTAAATAAAAGTATCTTACTTACTGTTACACATCATATGGAAACCAAAAACTATTTATCACCTGAAAACTCATCGCTATTTATCCAGGAAACCGAAGAAGGTAAAGTTTATTGAAAATAATTAGCTTTGTTCATAGGGCTTATTAAAATCAGTGAAGAACGTTGGTTTACATTTAAGAATCCGAGAAGTGAAAAGAAAACCAGGGTAACAAAAACGCAAGATTTCAGAGCATCTTCTGTCAAGGGCAGGAAACTGCAGACTCTATCTGTATTAAGCCAACATATCAATAGTTCACAAAAATCATGTAGTACTAATGATGAAAAGTGTTTACTAGTAGTATATCTTAATTTTGAAAGAGTCAATTTAAATACCAACACCCTCGTTGTCTTGGTAGAAGATTTGAACCTTCGACATCCCGTTTATAACCGACCAAGAGGGGAAAGGTATCAGCGGTAGGATAAAACAACACTTTTCCAATATAATAAACTAAATATAGCAGAAAAACATAGCAAACTACTATAGGAAGAAATTAGCATTCTTGTCCTTTTATGGCAAAGGGCACATCAAAACAAAATTGCAACTTCTCATCTCTTCTTGGCTCTTGCCTTCTTGGTAAATGGCATGACTAAAATATTTGAATATGCATGTTCTATATATGGGAGCGATTATTTCATTGACAAAACTACCCATTCAGGTTTCTTGATTTTGCAGCACAACTAACCATGATTCTTGATTACAATTTCTCAACATACAGAGACAGTATGTTCTTTTCAGAAACACATACAAATAGAGAATGACTAATCAAGAAATCTCCACATCAAGTAATTCTAACTATATAAATACGAAACAGAAGTGTACATATGTAAACACGCATGAGAGAGGGAGAGATCGAGAGAGAGGGGGAGAGGGAGAGACATCTAAGAGAGAGATAGGGAGAGAAAGACGGAGAGAGAGAGAGAGAGAGAGAGAGAGGGAGAGAAATCAGAGAGAGGGTGGGAGAGAGGGGGGAGAGAGAGAAATTGAGAGAGATTTACCTAATCTGGCAAAGCGAGATGAATCTTGAAAGTTTGGTCAGTCCATTAATCAAGAAATCCAATATGAGTTGTCAAGATTTATATGAACATGTATGTGTGTTGTTCACATACATGTGTGCATGGAGATGTGTTATTGTAGAGTGAGTGCGTGTGTGTACTGGGACAACGTTAACAAGGGGGTTCCAGGGACTGAGGGATGAAAGCGAGACTCCAAGAAATTGATGAAGAAAGACGTAATGGGATTAGATGTGGAGTTGAATAACAAAACCTTCACTTGCTTCTATACTTATAGACTTCTGGTGCCCGCGAACTTTATTTCTTTCTGCCCAAAATGCCACTGTGCTCCTTCTCCTATGTTTCCCGTGTAAGAGTCATTTAGGCTCCTAACTTGAGATTTGAGGAGGGAGAAGCTCCAAGAGACTCTTAAGTGGCTCTTAAATCTTAAGAGCCTCTTGTTTCTCTCTCCTCTCTCCTCAAAGTCAAGAGCCACCACATGACTCCTAACTTATTTTTTTACAATAAAAAAATCCTTCTCTCCAATCAACCTCCATCTTTCCCTCTCTTTTGTTATAGTGGAGCCCAATATATGAATAAAATATGAAATAGAAAAGAGACGTAGAGAGTATTGTTGGAGTTTACGCTCTTAACTTTGTCCTAAATTACTAAGAGCCACATTTTTTATATTATATTTAGGAGCCAACAAGGAGGCTCTTGGAGATGCTCTAAATAATATCGGTTTCTTGATGGGTCCATGTACACACAAAATTTAATATATTTTTATTTTCAATTTTTTACTCCCTCAGTTTTGAAATATAAGTCGTTTGACTTTTTGACACATGCTTCTAAGTCGTTTGACCACGTAGTTAAAATTATTATTTTTGAAAAAAAAAATATATGATTAATATTATTATTCAGATTTTTTTTTAAATAATGATTTTAACTATGCGGTCAAAAGACTTAAAAGTGTGTGTCAAAAAATCAAGCGATCTATATTTCAAAACGGAAGGAGTATGATGTGTTTATGAGCACATACTCCCTCCGTCTCAATTTATAAGTTCTTTTTGCTTTTGCAAGAGTCAAATTAACTAATTTTTGACCAACTATTAAAAAATATCTATTTGTTGTTTTACAAAATAAAAAGTTACATATTAAAATAGACTTGATTTATCTTTTGATGATATTTTTTTAAATTTTTTTTCAATTATATAACATTTATAAATTTCAGTCAAATATAATTAATCTGACTAGTCAAAATTCAGAAGAGACTTATATATTGAGACGGAGGAAGTATTAAATATTAAAATTCATGAATTTGAATGGTTTTGATTGGCTTACATTTTTAATAATGATAGACACCTACATTCACAACAACCACATTAATCAATACAAATCAAATTTAATATTTAACTGAACACGATATTCACATATTATGATATTCACATATGATATTTAGTACTCTCTCCGTCCCTCTAGAATGTATACGTATGGATTAGACACGGAGACTAAGAAAAGTGTATAAAGTAATGTAAAGTAGAAGAAAGAGAAAGAAAAGTGGGTAAAGTAGTGAGATCCATTAATATATAATTGATAGATTTGGAAAAATAGTTAAAAGGGGTGGGGGTGGGGTTTTCTATTATAAAATCTTACTATTTTGGGAAAGTTTTGAAATGTATAGAATTGAGTGGGACATCCAAAAAAAAAGTGTTTATAATTAAATGGGACCGAGAGAGTACATGATAGGATGGGCCTGTATTTTTTTTAAAATTTCAGAAAAAAAAAAGTTAAAAAAAAAGTTCAAATTAACAAATTAGTGATTAGATTTATTTTCGTTTTTACAAATATTATTCCTGCTAATTTTTAATGTGAGAATTAGCTATTATAGTAAAAATTAAAGAAAAAGTCACGAAATTTTTTAGAATTAAAAGTATTATGAAAAATTCACAAACGGCATTTGTTTTAAAACGCAAAAACGAGGCTGACCATTTATCTGGAACTTAAATTTTTTGATCACTTTTTTGAAAATAGTACAAAATACCGTTACTATTTTGTGATATTAATTTTGAAGGATAATTTCATGCAAGCATAACCGCATATTTTTTGTCGTTAAAATTGAAAACCAAACATTCAACAAAAGAACGATTCAGTTATGATTTTAGATCTCTCACTTGGGTTTCTATTATAAAAGCGGATTATCATTTCAAACTCTTTAGTTGATGTGGATGAAGACCAGCTGTTTTTATCTTCAAGAAAATTTATGGTAATTCCACTTCTGCGGATCGGAGACGTGTAGTGTAGTATATACTCTCGCGTACATCATGTGAAAATGTCCATGCCAAATAGCTGCATACAAATTGTTCACATCTAGCACCCGAGAAATGTTGGGGTTTCTTGTAATGAATTTTCTTATGCTATTTTGCTTAAGTTTATAGGAGCCACGATAAAGTTTCTTACAATAATATTTTCTAATTATATTATAAAAATAAAATTAATAAATAATTTATTTTTTTAAAGTCATTATCTAGACAATATAAACTACTCAACCGCTAATTTTTAAGGCTATAAGTCATATTTGTCAAAAATAAATAACTTATGATGTTTGTCGAAAACAACATTCGGCCGCCATATAGAATTTCTTAAATTTTGATACGCGTAAATTTTACAACAAAAACACATTTAAGTTATCAGAATTTTAGTTATAGAAAGCACGTTAATTAGCAAAAATTAGAATTGTCAGAAACAACGTAGACGTAGATATACAGGAAGTGTTTGTTTACAGCTTTTAAGCCCAGCTTCTGGTTTTATAAGTTAGAAATATTTATTCGTATCGTTTGTGTAAAAAGTCGAGAAATACTTATAAAAAAATAGGAATACTAGCTTTTGTTTCAGGGTTTATATTTCTTTCCCAAACACTTTAATCACTTATAAATCTTAATTTTTTTCGAACTTTTACTTCATTTTTTTATTTTAAACAAAAAATAAAGCTCACCTAAACGGACCGTAATAATATTTCTCTTGAGTCGGCTTGTTTTTATAAAGAAATTATACTGTGCAGTTTGTATTTGGCTTCTCTGCGGAACCGAAGAGGTGTATGTGTTCCTAAAGTCAATATTCATAGCTAACACGTGTTATATATACCGCCAGCCATCTGCGTAAGTACACGTAACATCCATGGCATATCCCCAAGTCAAAAGGGCGGAAATATCCGGTGTTGAGTCGAGTACTCGTTTTTAACCCATCGTCCAATTTTTACCACTTTGGAAATATCTAATGTTGTGTGTAACTAGAAAAGAAAATTAAAAAAAAAATATGATGTTTGAGTTCGACAAAATTAGTTAAAAATTGTATGCATGACATCTTGTCCCGGAGTAGAGTCAATTAGTCAAATACATGACCGTTTGGACAAACTTAAAAAAATATTTCTTATCTAAAATAAAAAAATAAATTAAAATTAAAAATAAATAAGTTAATAAATTATTTGAAAAAAAATGAAAGCAGCAATCACACAAATTTTCTTTTCATCCTTGATTTGAAAATAGCAATTAATGAGATTTTCTGAACTCAATAAATACGTTTAATTAGTTCAAGAAAAGCAGAGATCCGAGTCCCAAAGGAGCTCACTGCTCACATGCACACACGACACACCGCCTTTCAGCCCATTAAAAGCACCTGTGATTTGTTTTCTTTCGATGAATGACAATTACTCCGTACTAGAGTGCTCACCTTTATTTTGGTACAATTAATTTTAACTTCTTCCAAGTCGAGTTGGAGCAGTACTACCTCCATCCAAATTAGATGTCCCGTTAACTTTGGGCACGTAAGTTTAGGTGCATTGACCGTCTACTTCTGAATTTTTTTCTTTTTTTTTATAAATGAAAATTTCATATTTTAATTTTTATTTGCAAAAATAAATTTTTAAAAATAAGTCACGTATCTATGCGGTCAATGAACCTTAAATTGTGTGCCCAAAGTCAACGGGGCCATCTAATTTGGGATGGAGGGAGTATTTCATTACATTTTTAATTATTTTTATATATTTAAGAATCCGAAACACATATTTTAAAATAATTATGTATATGTTTAATTATATATTTTTTAAGTGCTTTCGATTGTATAATGTTTGTCGATTTGAATTAAAATTAAATCGATCGAATTAGAAAAAAGTCAAAACAAGTAATTTTTCATTTTATTTTTGACAAAAAAACATGTCTGTGTAACTTGAAAGGAGCCAAGGAGGTACTCCTTCGTCCCGATATAAATTTTACTTTTAACAAAAAATTTGTGCCAGATATATGTTACTTTCTTATTTCAACACAATTTTATCTCTATATTTGTTGTGAATTTTTTGAAATTCAAATTTATTCTCATTTTTTATGTACTAAATTTCTATATTTATTATGATTTTTTTAAAAATCAACTCTATATTCACTTCTCAATACACTTATTAATGATACATGAGCTAATATTATATTTAACTATTTTTCTAATATATGTGATTTTTTCAAAAGAACATGTATAATGAGATGGATGGAGTAATATAAGAAGGTAATAATACTATTCACTCTGTATTTTTTTAAATTTCTTTCACATAATGGTTATCCATATATATTTAATTTCATTATAGTTTTGATTATTAATTTTGAATACTATTTTTTTTATTTGCTTATGTTAAAGTACATTTTAATGGTACATTTCCAATATTTCGACGCGATTCAGAAATATTTTATTTTTATTTAATTTTTCAATATAAAAAGGTTTATATTAGTCGAAACTTGGTCAATATAGTAAAAAGTTAATGAAACTGAATTTATAAACGAAACTTGTCCTGGTAATTTTATTAATTAGTTTTCAATATTTTGTAATATTGCTTTTCAGTTACCGTTGTTAATGTAGTTTTGAAACACAAATTACAAAATAATTTATAGAAGTGCCCAGATCCTTTTAATTGAGTTTAAAATTATAATTTTATGATTTAACATGACTTTATTTTATAAATCCTGTTTGGATAAATTTAATTTATTAATGATTGATTAGTTATTGAAAATGTAATAATGAAAATTAAAGTGATTTATGAGTGACAATTTTCCTCTACAAAAAGTAAAAAAAAATACTAAAAAAATATTTCAGAACAAACTTCCAATTTTAAGTTAATTTTTGACTATCCACGATTTTAAGTCAATTTCTAATTTAATATCCAATAAAATTATAAACAGTGTTAAATCCCAATGTAAAGCCGGACACAAACACGCTCCTAGTCACTCAAGTAAAAATACATGCATGATTAAACTGAAAAATAATTTAATACTGAAGTATATTCTTACCTTTTTGGTCGCAAATATTTTATTTAAGAAAGCGATACGAAATACACGTATTAAAGTTGGTGATGCAGTCTGTTTTAGTTGAGTAGCAAGGGAGTTATATTTTTCTCTTAGGGCTGTTAAAGGAGTCGTTTGGGTTAATTTAAAAGAAATGATTTTTTGCTTAAATTAAAAAGAAGTATAAGTGAGAAGTAAATAAGTTAATAAGTGTTTGGAAAAGAAGTCGTGAGAGAGAAGCTAGTATTCTCAGCTTTTGAAAAGTGCTTCTACTTCTTTACACAAACAGGTCAAAAAAAGTAGAAACCAGAACCAGAAGTAGAAGCGGCTTCTTGTAAACAAACAGGCACAAAAATTGTTGTGCGGTCAGAAAAACTGTTGGTAAAAAAAGTGCTGTTGTAGAAATCAGATAATTGTTTGGTACTCCCTCCGTCCCAGTGAATTGTATACAGTTTCCTTTTTGGGACGTCCCATCAATTGTATACATTCCAAAAGTAGTAAACTTTTATAATATAAAATATTATTACACCAACTACTTTCATCCACTATTTTCATTCTATAATAATATATACACTATTACACCCACTACTTTCTTCCACTATCTCAAATCTATTATTAAATATAAATATGTTCCACCATTATACCCACTTTTCATCTAACTTTACTCATTTCTTACACAATTTCTTGGTCTCCGTGCCCCAGCCATTCGTATACAAATGACTGGGACGGAGGGAGTAATTTTTTTGATATTTGCTTATTTTAAGTTATAATATAAAAAAAATATTTTTTGTGGTGAGGTTTGATAATGAAATTTGTAATAGTTTCTTGCAAAAGCTGAAAGCAGTTTTTTTTCCAAAAGTATGAGAGAACCTACCTTTTTTAAAAACAGATTTTCAACTAAAAGATGTTCAGAAAATCTGCTTTTAGATTACCAAACAGTTTTTCACATGTTTTCAGCAAAAAGCTGTTGTTGTTGTTAGCAACCCAATACAATACAGTACCTTAATCATATCCCAGCAGAGTTTGGATTCTGCTCATAGTCAACTCATCAAGCTTTATCATTTTATTACTAGAAATTATTGGCCATAAAATTATTCGCCAAAGCAGTTGACTTATCCAATTTTAATGATACGAGAACTAGACTACTCCTCCTCCTACTACTAAAGTGTATTATCAAGCTCACTAATTATCAAGTTGTCTTGTAATGTCACCAACCTGTCCTGGAGCTTTGCCCATAGCACGATCCTTCATTAAAAAAGTGACCCACTACGTAAAAACAACTTATAGGCAGAAATCTAGACGTGTTCACCGCCCAATGGGAGATAATTAACGACTAGATTAACCACTAATCATTAATTTGTCACAACAAGTCTATAATCTATGGTGTTTCTTGTTTCCAATTACTAAGAATTGTTTATGACAATAATTCTCGCCACCCAGTCCTGAGAAAACCATTTCTGACTTCTTGTCTCACTGTCTAATGATCCTTTATGCATTTTGAATATTCAGTTCGGTTGATATCATTTGTATCTTCTAGTTCACAACTTTCAACGATTTGAAATTTCGAAAGAATGGATAATTTGACATGATATTAGAATCGAATGAAAAAACTTAGAGGTTGTCCAGTTGACATATAAATATTGAGAAAGTTTAATTTTTCTGAAAATATTTAAAATTAAAATTATTTGTTGAGAAAATGAAGAGAAGTGTACATGAAAGTTACTTAATATGACATTAGTAATTGATTTTGAAGAAATTTTAGAGTTGAGTTCTCAGCTTCACTTCTCTAAGTTACTTATTTGCTTGCTCAGGGGTTGTATTCGGTCTCGATTTTAGTGGATTGATAATAATCTATAAATATTTTAATAGACTATATGTGATTTTGATGTTATACGGAGATTAACAACAAAATGTGATAGAGTTGATGTAAAATAGTTTTTTACAATCTCATGAATTGTAATGAAATTTGTGTAAACATGAAGTACAATAAAAAAATATTATAAAATTCGTCGTTTTATGAAATTTAAAAAAATTCATCAGATTTTTTGATACCATTACATTTTAATTAATTATAAATAATATCAATTGAATATCATTAAATTTCTAAAAACAAATTAAAATCTTCATTCAATGCAATCGGATTTATAATTTTTAAATCTTGATTAAAATAGCAACAAAATTTTGATGATAATTTGAAATTTTAATTGAATATTTCAATATTATATATTTTAAAATTAGAATTAAATATACTTGAATTTCAAAAATAATTTTTTTAGGAAAAATCTAAATTGAATACATCTCGTTAGTTCATTCATGAATGTATGATCACGGACCTTTACATGAAATATGAATTAACCGTTTAAGTAGCTCTTAGAACAAGTTAAATTTTCAAAATTAAATTACTACTGTAGTAATTTGTAACTGGCGATATATGAATATAGAGTACGAAGAAGTGGATAACATACAATACCGACCGTTCCTCCAATGATACTCTATTAGTTTAAGTGAAGTGTACACACAATATACAGTCAGGAAAGGAACCGGTACGGCGGTGACTTATGAATTGTGGGAGCGTGTATCTGAATAATTCCCTTTCAAATTTAATCATCGTTCGTCATATATGGTTGACATGCTCATATATAAATCATACGACTTGCTAATTCTTGGTTGATCAGAAGATAAGGATCGTGTTATTTTCAGCTGATTCCTCAGATATAGTTAACTTTATTATTATTATTATTTGTTTGGCTTTTTGAGAATAAAATTTTCATAAATCAAATGGAAGCATCATACAATATAAGTTGTTCATCAAACATAATTGGAATTATAAATTACCAACTTTTCTTACATAATTGTGGGCTTGCATGAGTTGGATCTAGACTAAAATCCTAACTTATCTGTAAATATTAACAAAAAATTAATTTTTAAAATATCAGTATTAATTAAAGATTAATGCATAACCAGATTTTAAATTCCGCTAAGTTTTAAAATTTTATACTTTATTATTATAGTCCCGAAACTGTGATTACCTAAAATTCTTTTCCTTAATTATCAATCACAATTATTATGCACTGATGTGCCGTCATGTATCATATAATTGTTGTTCCATCTCAGTCTAAGTCGTATGGACTATTGCAAATTGGCAACGTATAGTACATAGATTCCTTAAGTTACGAAATAAATTAAGACAATAATCTCCCACTTTTCACTCAAGAATAAACACACATCATCACATCGGAGCCCAGTTGTTTTTCTCTGGTTTGCTTTAGATATAATAAGAGATTAAAAATGGAAACCATGCACTAATTAAGCACACAAATGTTTGATTATTTCCCCCAAAATTCGATAAATTTCTTGTCTTACATTTTAGCCTGACATTTTTCTTTCTTTTACATTCTAAGAAGAACGAATACTTGCCCAATTTCAAAATAACAGTCATTTTTTACTTTTACATGTATTTCAATATATTATTCTTTAACTTCTCTAAATAAAAATATAATATTATGTTTCAAAAAAAAATATAATATTATATTTTTATGTATATAAAAAATTAAAAAAAATATGTATAAGTATATTTTTTTCGGGTTAAATGGCTATTTCGTCACTGAAGTGGGACTAAACTTGCAAGTAGGTAATTGAACTGAAAAAACTTTCAATTGAGTAACTAAACATCATTTAACTCTCAATTAAATAACTATACGTACACATAGATTTCACAACCGTTAATTTTCTTTGACTTTTAACAGCAGACTGTTAACTATTGCCATTCATCGTCCATGCAAGTGAATAACCCGACTTAAAACTTGACCCGATCCATAAATAACAAGTTTTAATGCCTCCCATATAGGAGCAGCAATCCCACATCGGTAGTTCACATGCTCAAATCTTCGATTCAGTCTTCTTCAATTTGTAACTGAGATTCTAGAATTTGAACCAGATGAGCTCATGATTCAACCTCGAAAAGCAACAGATGTGTTAAATCTTTAAAGAATAATGAGAGTTAATGATATACTCCCTCTATTTTTTTTATTTGACATTTCGACTTTTGACACACTTTTAAGTGCTTTGACCAGGTAGTTAAAATTATTACTTCTCCGTTCCTTTTTACTTGTCACTTTGACTTTTTGCACATAATTTAAGATGATTAAAGAACATACTTCTACTTATTATTTTTAATTTTTTTTTTCTGAATTAAAGTTTATAGTTTATATTTTTATTCATAAAAAGAAAATTTTTAAAAAAACGAGCGGAATTATGTTTTTTAATCACCTTAAGTTACGTGCAAAAAGTCAAAGTGACAAGTAAAAAGGGACGGAGGTAATATTTTTTAAATTTTATTTTTTTGAATAAAAATATATAATCAAAATTTTAATTCACAAAAAAAATTAATCAAAAAAAATATTTTTAACTACCCGGTCAAAGCACTTAAAAATGTATGCCAAAAGTCAAAGACTCAAATAATAAAAAACAGAGAAGAATGAGGACTGGGTTTAATCTTTATTTGGGGTTAACCGTTCAGCCAAGTCAGCACAGCCACATATGCTTATTTTAAACAAATCAGCAAAGACGTTAGTTTTCCATCCATTTCTTAAACTTTTAAACCGCGATTACCTGATTGAAAGTTTCAAAAGATTTAACTAGTTAACTGAAAGTTTTTTCAGTTCAGTTACTCACTTGCAAGTTTAGCCTCACTTCAGTGAGGAAATAGCCATTTAACCCATATTTTTTCTACAACTCAAATTACATGGAAAAAATCAAAAAAAAATTATTTTGAAATAGAGAGAATATAATGCAATGCTTTATATGAACGAATTTTCTATGGTGTGCCCATGGACACACAATAGTCACTAACTCTCCTGAAAATATTGATTTTGATTGGTGGATAGATAATAAAATGTTAATGGTCCCCCTGCATTTACATCAAGTCCACCAATCAAATGAAGCCATTTTCATGAGATTTGGTGCTTATTGTGTGCCCTTGGGCACACGTTAGAAAGACCGTCATATGAAACGTTAAACATATATGATCCGGATAAACAAAAACGACAGGTCACAACAAATAAAAAGTTGAGAATAGCTGATGACGATCTAATTAATTTCCAGATTCTGCCTTTAATGCAGAACTATACGATGTTTGTCTCCGCCGAAGCTAAACATATTTACAGATAATGCTACTAAAAAGCTGCAGTGCATATTACTCTATAAGAAATGGCATAATGTGTTCATTCCAACCATCACCATAACATATAAACTCGATCAAAAGAATCTGATGCCACACATAAATAGCATTCTTAACTGTAAAGGGTTCAACCAAAACATATGGAATAACAAATGAAGTCCTCATACAACACTGATTTATTTAAGGTTACAGATGTTTCGATGAGCTTTTTGATGACTTTATGAAGCGGCTTCAGGTCTTATGTTCTGCAAATATTCGAGTAACATGAAAAGAATGCCAGTTTCACATGTTCATGTCATGGATCCTCAATAATTTGCTGGAACCCATTCTTTGGTTCACTTCGAGCAAAAACCAACTGAGTCAGACTTTTTTTTAAAAAAATAAAAATACTTCTGAATTGAAAATTAAGAGAAAAGACCCCAAACATCATTATTTTAAGATAAAATTGTCTCAATATAACTCTGTGTTATATTTTAGCTTTTTTGAAAAAGAATTTGTAAAACGGAAAATCACAACTTAAAGTTGCGTTTTGTCTGATATTATAAACACAACACAAAATTGTATTTTGAAGTGATATTTTGGAATTCAAAAAATGACAACAAATTTTTTTTCTACTGAGTAGTGACATTTGGGGTCAACGCACTTTAGTTAAGCTCAGTTCTATCTGGAACACCCAAGTGTGCAGTTAATAATGATTGAAGTGCCCATAATTTCAAAAGAAGATGGAATATCTGAAACTCATTCACATCATGGAATTCATTCGTTATTCAGTTTAAGCTACAACCCTCAACTGCAGAGAAAGAATATTTGAGACGAAAATAAGTATATAACATTAAGTTATCCCAAATCGGAAGTTTATTTCTGACGATTGTTGTGAACGAGTAATGAAGAAGATTAGTCATGACCAACTATCATGTAAAATCTCGAAAAGTTTATCAAAACGACCTCATGCGTTGGCGTACTTGACCTCGTTTGGTGCCTTCATAGTTCTGTATTTTTGAATAACGGCAGAACTTGAAAAGATCCGGATGCAATGTATTATACTCCCAACAACGATCATACACTTTTATTCATAATTTATAAAAAAATAAATAATTTTAAATAGATAGCCAATGTAAATTCAAGAAAAGACATGTGTATCAAAAATCATATTAACTTGTGAGAGAAAATTGAGGGAGTAACAATCAATCAATCAATCATCAATCAATCAATATATATATATAAAGGAGGATGCGGGCGTCTCTAGAATTGTTTGATTCAGTCTTCTGATTTTTCTTGAATTTCGGATAGAAAATATAGTTACAATTCAAAAAATCATGTTTAAGAATTCTAAAGGTAATATAATTCTTTTCTTATCGGATTCTAAAGATCATACAATTCTGTATATATTTATATACTGATAATTCTAAACCGTTAAGAAATAGGAATCTTAAAAAAAATATAATAACTAAAATCTATGAAATTCTAAGTAGTTAAGAAGTAGAAATCTTAAAATAAAAGAGACATAATTTTATCCAATTATAATTATAATTTTATCATAATATAAATGATTCTTGATTAGTATTATGCTTGAGGGGAGGGCGGCCCAAATTAATTTTTATCTAAATAATAATAATTTTTTTATTATTATTATGTTTGACGGGAAAACGGTTAAAATAATTTTTTGTCTAAATTTATAAAAAATTTATAACGCCGCCGCGAAGCGCGGCTTTTTTCACTTCCTTTTTTAATACAATTCCTTTTTGATTGGGTTTTAAAATAATACAATTCTTTTTCTTATTTAGAAATCATACCTCTTTTTTTACGAATCGACGGACTACAGAGTGAATGAGAATGCATGTGAATGGCCATCTGATTAAGAACGATAATACTGGGTCATCAAGATCACCTAAGACTACCATATCGAGTAATCTGTTCATCTCCCATCTCGAACCTAAGGCAGGACTAACATGAAAGATGGTCAGGCTTTAAATTCCAAATATTCTGAAAAACTTCTACTCAGACGGATGATACTGATACACTGATGATGCTGAAAGAAGATGCTATAATGTAAATGAGCCATAATTTTCTTAAATTTTAAATTAAAAATAAAGGATTGTAAAGAATATAATCATTAAAAAAACTAATAGCAAAAAAATTAGAATCATAAAAGAATAATAATTTTTAACTAATAAATTGGAATCATAATATAAAAATAATTAATAAAATAAAATATAAGGCATCAGCCCAGCTCAATGCATCTTTGCCATGCAGTTTTTGATACTCCTAACAACTGGGGATGATAAAATTTTCCGAACCAACGATATCCGACCGAATCGATCCAAATGATTTTTACTGGACCCGATTTTTATGATATGGTTATGGGTTTGATTTATTGAATTTGATTCGGGTTTGGTTTTTAGCTAGGTCAATCGAACCAAACCCAGCTCCGATCAACCGAACCCGATTCGAAACAAATATTATTTTCATCTAAACATCCTATTACTAAAAATTATTTATAAAAGAATTATAAAAGTTTTTATAATTCTCTTTTTTTTATAATAATTTATAAAATAAATTATTACAATATCTTTCTTACAAAAAATTTAACTACATTCATAGTTTGTCACTATTATTTCTTACTTTCTTCTTTCTCCTTGAAACTTATATATAACTTTTCATTACATTCTCCCCTCATTTCATTCTATGAAGTGAACACGGCCTTAGTTTTTGAAACAGCGCTGATTTAGAACACTCCTGAAGCGACTATACTTTGAAAGTGCTTCGCTTTCAAAGTATACTAATAATATTTATATATTTAGAGAATCTGATTTTTAATCAGATTAATTTCCAATCACCTGACTAAACTTGACAATCGATTATTTCCCTTTTTTGGTTATTATATAAACTAGCGAAAAAAGCCGCGCTTCGCGGCGGCGTTATAAATTTTGATATGAATAGCATAAAAATTATTTTGAGTCATCTTCCCGTTAAACATATCACTAGTAAAAAATTCTCGTCAAACAAAATACTAATAGAAAATTTATGATAAAAATAAATTTGGGCCGCCTTCCCCTCAAACACAAAACTAATTAAGAATTTTTTTTTAGAAATTTTGATACGAATCAATATTATAATCGCATAAAAGTTATTTTGAGTAATGTTCCCGTTAACTACGTAACCTCCCTCGTACTCTCGAGAATCATTTACATTATAGCAGCTTCTTTCAGCATGTATCAGTATCATCCGTCTGAGTAGAAGTTTTTCGGAATATTTGGATTTTAAAGCCTGATCAAACAATTTTTTTTATTAGTATTGTGTTTGATAGGAGGGCCACTTAAACAAATTTTTATATTGATTATAATATTTTTTTATTAATGATATGTTTAACGGTAACACGACTCAAAATAACTTTTATGCAATTATAATATTAATTCGTATTAGAATTTATAAAAAAGATTCTTTATTAGTATTGTGTTTGAGGGAAGGGCGACCCAAATTAATTTTTATCTAAATAATAATAAATTTTTCAATTAGTATTATGTTTGACGGGAAAGTAGCTAAAACAAGTTTTTGTCTAAATTTATAAAAAAAACATAGCGCCGCCGCGAAGCGCGGCTTTATTCACCAGTGTTTCACTATAAATCATCTAATTTCTTCAGTAGCCCATTTACAGAGGTTTCTTCATTATACTCCAAAACATATACTCCAGCCTTCTAAATATATTTGGGCCAGCCCTTTTTGAAAGTGGTAGAAATTATGTAAGATTATAGGTGCTTCACAGCAATATTGGCCTATTGGGTTTCGCAGTAATCGAAAAACATGTCCAGTCATCGAATCTATACAAGTGAAAGAAAATAATCTTAATTATTTTTTGTATAGTCAATTATATAATTTAAAATACTCGAGCACATCAGAATTGGATAGTCAATTATACAACCTTGAGTTTGTATCAGAAAAATTGATCCATACAGAGTTTGTTCTTGATCTGAACATCTGGGCATCCAAACGCATCAAAGACGTAGCTGATAAACAAGTTGGATCGGATTCGAGTGATAAACAAGTTGGATCGGGTTCGAGTGTGATCGATATTGATAATAGGTTTCTTCACTTATTTTACTGAATTACGGAGCCGGTTCATGTACGACATAATTCGGATTTGATCTCAATAATATGCCATTTCGTCAGTTTATGTGTATGACCTTCGTTTATAAAATCTTGTATATAAATAAATATTCTTTTTGTAAGGGCAAATTTCCACTGACGGTCATAGAATTAAAATTAGGGTTTTAAAGCAAATTCACGGAGGCCTTGCTGGTAACACTGCTGGAAATTGCATCAAGAAGCTGCTAATATTACTTGAAAATAATTAGCAGCTTTTTATCAATTAAAACAAATTATATTGTATAAAATTTGTATTATCTATTTAATACTCTCTGACATCCATTTAGAAGTTTTGACCATATAATTATAATTAATATTTTTTAAAAATACCTTTTTATCAATAAAAAAATCAAACTAATATTAATTTTCACAAAAGTAATTTTAAATATACTAAGTGATCGATTGAGCGAGCTCTGTATACACCAGTAAGGCAGTAATCATGCAATTATATACTCTTTTCGTCTCAAAATACATGCCTCTTTTGAAAATAATTTCAAAAAATCTTTGTACTTCTCTCTTTCCAAAGTAATTGTTTAAATATTTTTTCTATAAATATCCTTGTAATTTAATTTCCAATTCTCGATTAATATACATATATACACAACTCAATTTAATCCAATACATTATCAAGGATGGATAAAAAAATTAAATATTTAATTAATAATTTTTAATATCTGTCATTATTTTAAAAAAACATGTATTTTGGAACAGGCGAGAACTAATGAAAAAGATCGTACGAAAATAGGGGAGAGTACATATACACTCCGGTTGGACCGGTCTTTAACAGAAGTAGTAGTAGTAACATTGAAAACTCAACAACCAGCAAACATCAGCATTTAAAAAGGTGGACTAAAATCAGATTACCAAGATGATCAGGATAAAAAGTGAACCAAACCAACAATAAAGAATAGACATAAATGGAAATACAAGGAATAGATCTGAAAAAGAGGATATTTGGGTAATTGCAAACAAACAAGTACAGTGGGAGACAGACTTGTCTAGGAACTTGTTGCTCACCCACCCCCTCTACTAGGGGTGATCGCGGTGCGGGCGGTGCGGTTTTTCGCTAAAACCGCGAACCAAACCGCGCATGCGGTTTGGTTGAAAACTCAAACCGCAACCGCACCACGCTAGCATAAAAACCGCGTAAACCGCACCACAAAAATGCGGTGTGGTGCGGTGCGGTTTGTGCGGTTTGTATGCTTAAGAATAAATATTTTTAGTTGAAGTTCGAAATAAAATTTAAATATACAATAATTAATATCTTTCCTTGTAATGAATTTATATGATATTTATCATTTTAAAACTACAAAAACTACTAAAAAAACATAAACAAAAGTGTAAATATGATAATAAATATGAGTACTAACTACAAAAAAACATATTATAATAATATAATCATTTCATAAAAATTTAGTGTTATAGTAATGCGAGATTGATAGAATAATATTTAACTATTATTTGAAGAGATTTAACAAATATATATAACATAATAAATAATATATATGTATATAATATAATTTTATTTGATTATCACTAATATATATATATATATATATATATTATAATATCGCGGTGCGGTGCGGTTTGAACCGCACTGCTAATATGTCAAACCGCAACCCGCACCGCACCGCGCGGTTTGTGAAAAATTCAAACCGCAACCGCACCACGAAAATTAAAAACCGCGTTTTGTGGTTCGGTTTGGTGCGGTGCGGGCGGTTTATGCGGTTTGGGCGGTTTTCTGATCACCCCTACCCTCTACTCTCCCATTTCACGCGGAGCCAATACCACCACCTGTAACCCTAAAACCACTTCTGGTTTTGCCTCGTATCTGCTTCTCCACAACTTTGATATCAAAGTTACAACCTCTGGGAGATGGTATGGAGTATTTCACCTTCAAACCCTAGGATATCATAGTTCAATTTCTCATGTACCAAATTGTCAGATCTTGTTATGAAATATGAATATAAAACACAATAGGAGAGTTAATTAAGATACATAGCATTCATACCCTAGCAAATGATAGTTCAATTTCTCGTGTACCAAATTGTCAGATCTTGCCGCAAAATATGAATATAAAACATAAAAGGAGAGTTGATTGAGATACATAGCATTCATACCTTTGCCGTGCAATATTTGATATGCAACAATATATAAGTGGTAGAACTCAACCTAAGGGAGCTCCCTTCAGTCCAAATACAGGAAGCTTAAGATTCAATAAGTCTCCCGCTTCATTCACTCAGTTACTGCTAATTAAAACTGTTTTTAATTAGAGGATTTGGATGAATGAGTCAGCAGCTAATTGAACCCTACATGACACCCGTGAGTGGACTGAAGGAAGCTCTCTCGTCTAATTCCTCTTCCTGCATTTCAAAACCGCAAACCTAAATATACATACTCAAGTCCACAAAGATTAAAAAAAAAAGTAAATATTATTATTTACGACATAGCAAGGTTACTGCTGCCCCGATCTGTATCAGCCAACAAGTTGAATTTATCAGGTTTGTCAGCTAAAAATCTTTACTGAGTAGCCAAACGATTAAAAGTGTGACCAAAACTAGTGCCAAACTGAGCAAAAAAAAACATTACAAGGGATGAGTAAATGTATATATGAGAGATTGAAAGTGTAATACTGGGGAAGATATATGTGGAGTTACTCAAGAATCACAGCCTCACAAAAAGCAAGAGGAACTCTGATATGGGATTGTGAGGTTTGCAAGAGCGGTTATTTATAGCAATGAGAAAGGCATTACAGGGTAAATAATACTTTCAGTAGCATTATTGTTTATTATGCACGAATGCTTAATACAGAGTATGTTTATTAGGTTTTATTAGTAATATATACTACATGAGAAAAAGAAATTATTCATATTCTCTTCTTCCTTTAGAGCACACTAGCCCTTGATCTCATTGCATTTCGAAAAGTACCATAAACCATGGCTCCTTTTCATATGATGCTGCTTTTATCTTGCATTTCTAATATTATCAAATAGTATTACTCTTTTTTATATGATAATTTAAATTTAATTGTCTTTTTACTATTATGATATATATTTTAAAATATTATATATGGCTAAAAATTTTACACTAAAGCATCTAATATTATAAAAACTTTATTTAAACAATTCACCGAGGAAAGCCATTCAAGAACTATCACCGTATAAAATCATGTATACAAGAATATTGTTTAAAGTACATCAATAGATCTAGACATCCAGATATTATTTTTTCTTCATAATAGGTAAAACAAATACTGCTAGGGGAACATAGCTAGAGAGAATAAGCTACTGTAATAATAATAGCCATAGGTTTCCATTTATGTTCTTTTTGGTAGAATAACCCTAATTAAGACATGTTGATGTAGTTAAATCTAGACCTATAGCAGCTAATTTTAGATCATGTAGCCTTTCTTTATATGAGTTGGAGAGAAAATCATATACATATAATATACTCCTTGCCCACCTGGACAAAAGAGTTGGTACCAAAACTTTGAATCATGGTGATTAATTTCAAAATACTTATAATTTGTACTAGTAACAGTTTGTTATATAGTGGGTGTTTGGGAGTCATGCTTACGGGCTTAAAAGCCTGATAAGCTCACTCCACTTTTAACCTGTGTGTTTGGCAATGTGAAGAAGCGGCTTAATTCAGTGGAAAAAAGCTCAGCAAAAGAAGCTAGGAAATCTAGCTTATTTTCAAACACTCGACTTCTGCTTTTTTTCGTTCTAATGACCGCAGCTGCGAATGGTTTGGTGTAACTAAAGTGTGACTATTGTGTCATGATCTTCGCCAGACTCGTTTCTGGGTGGTGGACTTAGCCTGGGCATAGACATACACTTATATTATAGATCCAGCAGCAGATTACAACTTTACTAAAATATTTAGCAGATCCTTATAACTTTACTAAAACCCATTAATTTTTCAAAAGAAACAATTTATTTATGTTACAAAATTACTAAATTAATACCAACTTATAAGTTAAGTTATCCAAACACTTAAAAAACTTTTGATAAATTATAAGTCACGGTACCCAAACACTTTTGGTAGCTTATAAATCCAAACCAACTTCTCACTTTTAATCCACTTCTTTACTTTAAGCAATAAGTCACTTCTTTTAAGCTGAGCCAAACGGCCTCATAGTATATTAATAAATCATAGTCTAGAATATCTTAATAATTAAAAACATTTAAACAATTTGATGAGATAAAGTAATGAAATACACATCCCTGTTTTTTTTTTAAAGGTAACTAGACATGGATCTGAATCTTGTGTATATAATAAAATATACTTTATAACATTTTGGTGAGGCAAGTGCACACACTTTCAGCCAGTTGTCTGAGATCATGTATAATTTGTTCCATGTAGCATTAGCCATAGAAACACTGTACCAGAAGGATGCACTGTATATATTTATAAATACTGTATTCAATCTCCCGGAAGAAAAATCATTACAAAACTATTCACTCAGCATACATTTTCTGACTTCAAGTAAAGGAAACGTTTGATTCACTTCATTATCATTATTACCAAAAACAATTGTATGTTCCTCATCAAAGTCTCTTATTTCATTTTGATATACCGAAAGCATCATAAAATTTAAAATTAGGTCAAGATGATATCAATAAAGATTAAACCAAGGGGTCACTGGATTTGGTTGCAAATGTGATATTCAAAGTCTGAGATTTGTTCGAATTGTGGCACCTAGCTCATGAGTGGCACAAGGGAAGAAATCACAAGCGAAGATAAAATATCAGGAAAAAAATAGGGAGATTCCTGAGCAAAGTGATGAGACACAAAGACATGAACAAGTAGTACTGAAAACAGGTCTTGTCAACCCGAAAAGGCTGACCTGAAAAATGGCCGGGTTCTCTTCTCTCACTCACTCAGAAACATACTTTTTGGGATACAACTCCATGCCACCACCATTCATATCCATTATCATTATTATACTACTACCACTGGTACTACTCTTCCTCTATATTCGTTGTCCAATCACCAGTTTTGTGTTTCTTTTTTGCTGCCCGGCCTCTTTACCTCTTTTCAGTTTTCACCCTCCCATCAATCCATCCATCCCCTTTTTCTTTTTACTCTCTCATCATACATTCATACCACCCATGGCCATATATACGTGACTCGCGAACCGATTAAATCTCCGATCAATTCGATTAATCCTTGATTGATCTTTGTTCTGATATTTGTTTCGTGACTTCATCGATTAAGTCCGATTTCCGCTTTTTACGATACTACTTATAACCTCTGTTCTAAAAGTTGGTGATCAACCGATTAATCCCTGTTCTGTAGCTCGTCGAACTGATTAAATCACCGATTAATCACCGATCAATCCGATTAATCCCCGATCAATTCAATTAATCTCCGATTAATCCTTGTTCAGTGACTTCACCGATTAAGTTCGATTTCCGTTTTTTACAACACTACTCACAACTCACACACCAGTACCACATGCTCTATTCGTCCTTCTCTTTTCTCAGTAATATTACAGTATTACTCTGTCGAATATATCTACAGTCGCGCTGCTGCATATATACTTTTCTTCCTCCTCGTTGGAGGTGGTTCGGTTTTCTCAGAATTTGGTTCGTCTACTCACCCGTCACACTGTTCCTGTTACAATTTATGACAGTGGCTTTATTGCAACCGGAACAATATTCAGCTTACAGTGTAACAGGCCGAGAGTGCACTACATTTTGCATTTGATTAAGTTGTTAAAGTTTGTTTAGTTATTCGACTCATCTGACTACTTGTTTTCGGTATACCATCCCTGTTCTAAACAAACTTAACTTCGGCGGTTGAAAATCTATGAGTGAATATTATTATAATTTTATATTTTTTAATTTCAATACAATTTAATATAATATATTTGATGGTGAAAAATAAATAAAATTTTGAAATAAATATTTATCATACTATTCCTAAAATCTCACACTCTCGTTAAAAACAAATTACTCTTTTTCCACATAGAATATAATAAAAATACTGTACTATATGACGTCCTGAAAGAGTAATGGATTGAGTTTCATAATATCCACCATCAGCACCTCACGCAAAATAAATTATTTATATCATAGTCATTATATTAATATTAATTGATTTTACATATCTTTATTTCTTAGATGTTTATCTGTTATGTGTGTAGAAGCGGGTATTAATTATTATCCACGAATACGTGTGAAGCGGGTATTATTTATTATTCACGAATTTTGAGTTTTAAATTATTTAATACTTCATTTTTATATAAAAAATATAACTTTTTATAGGAAAATATATTTCTTGTATAATACACGTACTAAAGCCTTATCATATTTGTATATTAAAAAATTAATAAATAATGTTACATGTAAATATAATATTTTTATATTTTTGTGATATACTTGATGAGTATATTTATATTTGTATACATATAATACGTATATATGAAAAGGGTGCGGGTCCGGGTCCGGGTCCGTCATGAGACATATTATATAATATTTATACTCATTTTTTTAAATATTTTTTATATCAAATATTATCCGCTTTACGATATTATATATCCGGTCTTCCATTAATTATTTATCTTGATCGATTGTATCTAGAGGTACGGATGCAAGCGGTGAAGATCACCATTCCAAATGGTGTCATTTCGTGGGCTTATGTACCCTCAAAAACTTTATTCTGTGGATCTCAAAATAAGATATTCACATAATGCACCATTTCAATTCTTCATGTCTGGCACTCAGGAATTTTCAAGTAAAAACACATTTCATAATTCAGAAAAAGGAAAGCTCTCCACGTACAAAGTTTCTAAAGGACTTACTTTACGATGTACAAATTCTATTATCAACATCATAAAATAAACTGCTAAAGCATCCCATTAAGGGACAGCTAGCATTTAACTTTTCAATTAAAGTTTTATCCTAGCATCAACACATGCTAAATTAGTTATTAATTACTTTAGAAACACATGAGCGAATCAGGTAATTGTGATTTGAATCTTCAGTGATCACAGTAGACCAAACCAGCCGTATTAACCAATATTTAAGATGACAATCTTGGCTTTAATTTGTACTTGGTCGACAGATAAAGTGAAGAAATTATTATATCATTAGAGTCTTTTCCAATGCAGCAGCTTCTTATTCTCCAGTATGGCCCTTTTCTTATTCTTTTTACTTTATTATTTTCAAACATTTTTTTATATAGCACTTTTAACTTGTACACGCAATTTTAGTTGGGTTAACTGGATAGTAGAAATTATTGTTTTTAATTGATATTTTCTTATGAATTAAAATTTTGATTATATATTTTATTCAGAAAAAAATATTTAAAAATAATGTTTTTAACTACCCAATCAAAAGTCAAAAAATCAAAAGCATATATTAAAAAACAGAGGGAATACGCCTTTTTTGAATATTACATCTGATAATAAAATTAAAAAACTATATGAGTTGCATTTTATTCAAGGTGCTGTCAAACCCGAGGGTGCACTCTTTCTTCTTAAGAGTTCTTGGGAACAATATATATGGCAATCGGAATAATGAGCTAAAATAATAATGGATTGATATATTTTATATGCCGGCAAAATTCCAGTTTAAAATATAAGTAAAGATCTGATGACCAAATTTTAAAGAGCAATCCAAATCGTTGTGCAGGCCTTTAATTGCTAAGTATAAGTTTGTTCGATTTTAGATTCAGTTAATTTAAATATTCAGATATTTGAATATTCAAACAGGATTACAATCTTATGACTTAGATATTTAAATCATATTAATAAGTTTTCATACGATAATCAAAGGAAAAGTTTTAAACTATTATACATATTACTAAAAAATAACACAAATAATTATATATGTATTTTTTCTAAAAAATAAATACTAATGTTTGAGCTTGACTGATCATGAGAGAGGGTACTCTTTTGTCTGGTTTTATATTTCTTGTCCACCTTTACTAATTATAATAAATTAAATTAAATGGTATGAATATGTATATTTTTGTCGGATATTGAAAATAATAACCAAAATATATTTTAAAAGATTTTAATTTTAAAAAAATAAAATAACAAATAATTTGAAACAATTTTTTTTTTTATAAAATGACATGTGCACTGATAAATGATAGCTTCGCTTCATCTAACCTAAAAATCATCCACTTGTTCCTTCAATGATGCGCATCCGTTTTTAGGGTAAAGTTCATGTGAACAGATATACATGTCGCTCTATGTCAAATATACAAGAACATCATATCATTCATGTTTTAGAAAAGAAAGAGCAATGTTGTTGTGTTTTGTCCAGCAATTTGAGTACCTAGTCCGCGTTTAGCGTGGTGCATGCATTTTCGGTAGCTAGTCCTCATTTTTGTTACATCTTGATTGCTTATTATAATTTTCGGTGCCGGTCAATTATTTATAATTTAAGGAATTATTTCAGAAAAAGTTTTTTTTTCAAAAATTATTTCTTATTTTCAAAAAATAAATTTAGTCAAACAATCTAATATCATTTAAGAAAATATATTTAGCTAAACAACTCTAGATCCAGAACTCACCCCACGGCCCCAAACCTGCAAACAGAAGCCAGCATACAAGTTATATCAACTGTTCATGTAGCTTATTGTTTTAGTTCACCAGTAATGGAACAATGAACTTTTGTGAAACTATTTCAATGAATGCCATTTTATTTCACAAGTTTTTAATCCTGGTCATTCATCTCAATTAAAATTATGTCAACTATGTTTAAAGTTAATTTTTATAACAAATACCCTGTTTAATGTTTATAATGATCGCTTTTCAGGTACATTTGGTTAAACAAATGCCCTGTTTTACTTGTTCTTGGTCCTTTTCGACTTTTTGCACATAAATTGATACGTAAAAAAAAAAATCTACAAATTATTTAAATTTATTTCAATATAAATTTAGAAATTTTACTTTTATTAAAAGAATTATATATAAAAATACATTTTTATACCTAAAATTATGTGTAAAAAATAAAATTATTATTATTATTTCTAAATGAAAATAAAAAAATCAAAATAATAATTATTTTGATATTGAGCAAATACATGTTATGTTATATACTCTAACTTTCAATTTTTAAAATCCAGTCAAACAGGTTCTAAATTATATGAGATGGAAGAAGGCTATAAGAGCTAGAACCATTTAGAACTAGACTTAAGAAATAATTATTTATTATTTCTTATTTGTAAAAATAAGTTAATCACTTTTAATAATAATATATATTGTTTCAATTTTCCAAATAAGTAAGTTATTTTTAAAATAAGGTTAAAAAAAATCTAGAATCTATTAAATTTTAAAATCTTGGTTGAATATTTTTACAAATATTTTCCACAATTCTTTTCTGACATAATCTTATAGATATTTTAATACTATTTTTATTTTCTCATCCCCGCTCTTCCCAGAAACGAATACGTCTGGGCTAACTTTTATGGCCCAATATACCTTTTTGTTGCACACACAACTTGTATTTGTCCACGAGGCCTGTTTAGGCCCAACATCCGCATTTGGCACGATTATTCGGATAAGTCAAAACAATATCGGGCAGTAGGGGTGAACATAAACCCGTTCAACCCGCTAACCCAACCCAAACCAACCTTTTTTTAGACCGATTAACCCGACCCATTTAAAACCGAAAAATAAATGGGTTAGTTTTTAAAAAACCCGATAAAATTGGGTTGGGTTAGAGTTTTACAGATTTTAACCCTAACTAACCCAACCCAACCCGATTATATATGTGTGTGTATATAATATTTACATACCTATCTTACATTTTTGAGTTTATCCTCATGAATCTTTAACCTGAATTTGATTTATCTAGGGTGTGTCTATACATTTATAATAATAATATGAATAATTTTAAGTATCTCGATAACTATAAATGTAAATGATGACTTTTGGAATTTGAACATGGTTAATGATCTGAACTGATATACAACTTATAAATAAGAGTCCATAACTGAGGGTGTATACAACAATTTTCTATTATTTCACCATTTTTCAAATGTTTTACTAATGTAATAGGCTTCCCTCTTTAATTAAAAACTTACGCATCGACTAATATTAGTGAATGATTGATTCATAGAAACTGAATAACTATAAATATGTATGCCGACTGTTACTAACTATCGACGTGCGAGTGAGTATATTTTTTTTTCCTATCCTGATGAATGACTAAATTTTTATTAATTATTATTTTCGCATGTTTTACCCAAACCAATCCGAACTAACCCGAATTAATTGGGTTGGGTAGGGTTGGGTTACATAATTTTTTTTCAATTAATGGGTTGAGTTTTTATTAACCCGCACTAATTGGGTTGGGTCGTTTTTTTCTAAAAACCCGCCCAACCCAACCCATGTTCACCCCTATCGGGCAGATATATATACTACATAAATTTACATGTCCATTTTTAATAAAAATTTTATTTGAAATTATTTCTTTATTTTAATTTTTAATGTAAAATCATATTTTTAAAATTATTTCTACTACACATATCTCTTATTTATAATTTATAGATCAATCTCACCCCACATATTTTGATCATTTAATGCAATTAATTTGTGATCATCCATTTTTTTTAAATCGTGTGATATTTTTAAAATGGACATCTAAGTTGAAACAGAGAGAGTATTATTTAATGTACAAATTCACACGTCTGACAAATACCATATAAATATCTTGAAAAATAGCATCTTATCCCCAATGGGGTTGTGGTAATATCTTGAAAAATATCTTGACTATATTGATGATAATAAATGATGTGTAATATTCTTATTGATTTTTTTTATGCATGTAGTGAATCGACAAATAATTATATACAAAAGATATGTATGGATGGAGTGTGATTTTTTGAAGATATTGCTTATAATTTTTTTTTTTACTTTTTATATGTCAGTTAAAATTTTAACTAAGTGTTAACTTGCCTTTTTACTAAAAAAAAAAGTGTTAACTTGCCTTTTAATACTAGCCGATGTTGAGAAGATTATTAGGGCGTTTTGGTATCCCCTAACTCGAAACGTGACGCTAACTATTATATTATAAAAATTATAATGACCCCATCTTCGATAAATAATGTTTTTTAGCGTAGTGGCAAGCGCCATAACGATATGAATATCTTTGTGACAATCTTTGTACCAAATTTGTAGTAATAAAGCATATAAAAATCATATCCTAAACTTTTGTAATATGTATGTATTTGAAATAATAAAAAATAAAATTTAATGTTTTATAAATCTAATATATTATAATGAATCCAAAAATGATATCGATTATATTATATATATTATTTGAATAAATTAAATTTTAAAAATAATATATTACAAACTATCCGTTCTCTGCAAAGGATGTGAACTAGTCTTTAATTAACAAATTTTCTATTGTGTTCATTATCATATACTAACGACAATTTTTTAACCATTTCTCAAGTATGTGACGGCTTTTGATTTCGACAATATCATTAATATTTGTTAATGATGACTCTTTACATGTAAAAAAACCTCCGCTAATAAAAATCTTTCATTATTTGTTTGACAACCTATTTACTAATAAATTAAATATATTCCATTTTAATAAATAATAATATGATAAATATACAAATAATGATTTAAGTAATTTAAACCCAATACGAGAAAGCCATAAATTTCGTATAAATACGTACTCCCTCTGTCACATTTAATTCTATACGTTTCTTTTAAACTGTTCGACACGCATTTCAATGCTCTTATAAAATATAGTTCCGTAACTTATTTTTGAGATTTTCTTTTTCTGTATAAAAATATAACATCTAAACTTTAATTCAGAAAAGAAAAATTTTAAAAATAAATTGCACAACTACAATTTGCAGGAGCATTAAAGTACGTGCCGCGTCCCCGTCCCCCGATGTATACAACTCAGGGGGGACGGAGGGAGTAACAACCAAACAGATAGACAGTGATACAGAGTGACACTCATGCTCCTTCTGCCTCGATTTCTGTTCCTTGTCATTGTCTAGACGCAGATTTGTGTTTGATCAAGAACTTATAACTTTCTCACATACATGGCTTCGGACTCCTCTCCGGGTCGGGTCGGGTCTCCGCCGGACTTTGCCTTCGCGTTCAACGACAAGAATTTCTCCGATCGAATCCTGAGAATCGAAATTGTCGCCGATAATTTCGGGACCGAAAATGTCGCTGAGGATGAATTTGATGCGGTTGATGAAGTGGGTGGTCATCGGAAACGGAGACGAGAAGAAATCAAGAATGATCAAGGTATAAATATAAATCCCCAATTTCAAATTTATCTGCGTATAAAAGCTTTAATTTTATTATGTTTAATTTATAAAGCCCTAATTATAATGTGTTATTAAATTTAGTAAATTAGTTTGTGTTATTGAGTACTGGATGGTTTCTTGTTGGGGAAATTTGTTTGATCAATATTTGTCGAATGTGAATTTAGGTTGTGAATTGTGACTGTTTTGTGGATATATTAGAGTGTATGTGTTAATTTTATTCTGATTTTGAGGTGTTTAAAGACTGGTGGTTTAATAAACAAGTCATAGTCTCATAGAGCTCGAATAAGACAGGATAATTGATTCGTAGTTCTGTTTTTTGGGTGGAATTCTTGTATGGAGTATGGAAAGGTTAGCCAGTTTTTGATCCGTAGCTTAGTTAGGGTAGTGTTAATCATTAAGGGCAAAACGTTGTCCAGGGTGATTACCCCTCTGCCGTTTAAACTTGTCTTTACAGTTTAGACAAATAGTTAAATAGGTTGATATGCTTGAAAAGTACAATTATGGACGAGGGAGTCTGCATGGTTCTGAATGATGCTATCTTGGCAGATTTTGTTTGATAATGAAGTGTGCTTAATTTGAAATTGCAGTGACTTATCAAGAGGAACAAATTCTGAATTGTAACATGTCGGACACAGAAGATGGTGAAACGGGCGTGAAACAAGAAAAAGATGATGTCGCAATGGTCAAGGAATTACCTTCATGCAATTCACTTGTTTCTAATCAATATGGTATGCATTTCACTTCCGTTGGTGTTTTTAATGCCTTTCTTATATGTGTAAGTTAACCTTTGTGTGCATCTCAACGAGAAATTAGTGCTTGGAATTCTTATGCGCCTTTCAAGAAGATTGTCTTAAAAAGTTAAAATCTTATATCTGTTCAATATGTAATATATAGGCAAATGTGAAAACTATGCTTCTTGTTATGTAGGTAAACTTTATGCTTTCACAGAAGATAAATCTATTCAAAGCAGTGATGCACGTGGGAGCATGAAGGATCCAAGAGTTCTTCGAGTGAACACTATACACATCAGCTCTCTGATATTGGCAGCTAAAAGCCCATTTTTCTACAGGGTGAGGACTAGGTCAATCTGATAACTATTCTATATCTGCATGACGTAATCTGATTATCTTACAACTTCTGTGCAGTTATTTTCGGAAGGAATGAGAGAGCCTGAGCAACGGCAGGTGACTTTGCAGATACAAGCCTCTGGTAATTATTGAAGTTTTCCTTTAGGTTATTAAAATGCAGGATGCTGCAACAATCTTATAACTTGGTTTTTATTTTGATATGTTGAATATTATATATGTTTGTACTTCTGACATACTGTAACTCATGCATGGGATATACCTATATGTTTGTCCAAAACGAGCTTACAAAATTTTTTCTTCTTTTTCCTTAATTGAACAGAAGAAGCTGCTCTTATGGAAATTCTGAATTACATGTATAGTAATACCATATCAACTACAGTGCCTTCAGCTTTGCTTGATATTCTTATGGCTGCGAACAAGTATGAGGTTGCTTCATGTATGAGATACTGCAGCCGACTTCTGAGTAGCCTACCTATCACTTGTGAGTCTGCTTTGCTTTATTTGAATCTTCCTGGTGTTTTGAAGGCTGATGCAGTTCAGTCACTGACAGAAGCAGCCAAGCATTTTCTTGCCCTTAGCTACAAAGACATAAACAAGTAAGTTGCATCATTTTCATTTTAAAATTTAGACTGCAACCCAGGCTTTCCCAACCAATTTTAATCTCCCAAGATTATAGCAGACGCAGGACAAGGCATAGGGACTTCGGAACTCTTCCCGTATAGATATATTAAATAGAAGTATTTCTCCCAAATACAGCACACAATATTTGAAATGTAATAGTTCAAGTCTGCTTGATAATGAGTATAAGAAGAGTTCATGTAGAAATCCTTATCAAAACCTACATTCTCATACTACTCTGCTCCGATATCAAAAGTTCACAACTCCTTTTATGACTCTTATTTTCATTAATATAGAACATTCTGAATATTCCATCTACCTGGTATTACTTTAAGTAAAACACCTAATTAGTTACAGATATTTTTATTCGTGATTACTCTATAATATGTGATTTGATTTATAATTTCTTTTTCCACATTACACACCGAGGAAACACCACCCTCTCGTAAAAAAGTAGGCAAGAGTAATAAAGTATGAACTATGTTTTTGTTTTTTTTTTTTGGTTTTTCCGCACATCATCTCTTTGGAACTTCTATAATTATTTGTATGTTATCTTCCGGAGCAGCATAGTTGCTGATTTTGTTCATTGTATTAAATATAATTCTCTTTTGGAACTTCTTACCATATTTATAGAAGAGGTCCTACCGTAGTTGCTAATTTTGCTCTTTGTAATTTATATATCTTTATTCGGGATTCCTTGCCAGATATACAGAAGAGGTCCTAAAGTTGCCTTTAGCTGGAATAGAGGCTGTCCTATCCAGCGATGATTTGCAGGTAGCTTCTGAAGATGCTGTTTATGATTTGGTATTGAAATGGGCTAGAATTCACTACCCAAAGCGGGAAGAAAGAAGAGAGGTTCTAGGTCAACGTCTCAGTCGAGTTATTCGTTTCCCATACATGACCTGCAGAAAGTTAAAGAAAGCACTCACATGCAATGACTTCGATGCTGAAAAGATATCTAAGGCTGTTCTGGAGGCTCTTTTTTTCAAGGCTGAGGCACCATATAGGCAGCGATTGCATGCTGCAGAAGAGGCCAGTGTCACTTCATTACATCGTTTTGTGGAACGAGCCTACAAGTATCGGCCTGTCAAGGTAATCCAGTTTGAAGTGCCTCGACAACAATGTGTTGTATATCTGGATCTGAAGCGTGAAGAATGCGCGAATTTGTTTCCTTCTGGTAGGGTTTACTCGCAAGCGTTTCATCTTGGTGGGCAGGGATTTTTTCTATCAGCTCATTGCAACATGGACCACCAAAATGCATTCCGTTGTTTCGGGTTGTTCTTGGGTATGCAGGAGAAGGGATCTGCAAGTTTTTCAGTTGACTACGAATTTTCAGCTAGGTCAAAACCAACCGAAGTATACAACCTTAAGTACAAAGGTAACTATACATTCACGGGTGGCAAAGCTGTTGGATACAGGAACCTTTTTGCTGTACCTTGGACATCATTCATAGCCGAAGACAGTGTGTATTTCATCAATGGTGTACTACACTTGAGGGCTGAGCTCACCAGTAAACAGCAATGAGTGAAAATAATAGGAGTTGCTGACTTTAGGTTTCAGAGTTTGATATGTATATCGTTATGACCAATAGTATTATGCTAGGACAGTCAACTTTAACTAGAAGTCGTATTATCAACTCTTAACAAGAGTTTCCCTACTTTTGAAACATTTTAGTAACGCTGTGTTACCTATCATTGATGGGCAGCATAGTTGGTTGTGTTTTCAAGTTTAAGTTTGAACCGAGGTTTTCCCGCCTTTCTCTGTGCATATATTTTTCATCATTTGCCATTGTATTGGTAGCACATATTTGCTTTTGACATGTCAAAAATTTATCGAATTTTAGTAACATGTCTGTTGCTCCATAACCAGGTTATTTTGGTAGAGAAAGATACCTTCAGTAAGCATGTCTAGTGCTCCATAACCAGGTTATTTTGGTAGAGAAAGGTTTCACGAACATGTATAATTAAATTAGCAAAGGAAGAATTAAGACAAACATTTAAAGGCTTTAATTTACTTGACCAAAATAAGAACCAGTTCAAAGAATCACCGGCGAAATATGCCAGATCAAAATAGAAGAAATCAACTTGCCAAAAAAATAAAAATTAAGAGAAATTATGCCACCTAAGAGTTTAGAGACAAAAGGAAACGAGGAGTTCAATTTCTATAACTTTCCGAGTTGTAAATTAACATCAAAATATATAACAGCACAGGCACATTAGTCTTCTTGGAACTTAACATAAAAGGAATGCCGTAGTCTTTCATTCTTGAGTAGTCTTTGCTCGCTTAGAATCCTTATCACCAGCCTCTGTCGGGCGTTTAGTTTTATGTTTAACCTGTTACCAATGAAGAACCTTGAATTAAATAAAGAAAAAGTGCAACTATATATTATAACCAATTACACTACAATGCATAATTAGAAAAAAAACAGAGGAACAATATCGACCATTATAAGGTGTTTAGGCGTCAACTAGCAGCATGTTTACAAACTTAACAATATGAACGTGAATTAGAAAACATTGTATATATGTTGAGACTACAAATATGTGCAGAGGATGATACCAAATGTCAATCTGAAGAAACTAAAACACATGAGAAGAAAGAAAAGGGGTCTGCCAATACCAAAATAGATGAAGCCGACGTGAGGTCGTTGGCCAACACGAGTTTGTTAGCTTGAGTTTCTGGGACCTTTTTGGATTCGGAGAAGTCAGAGGAGTCTTCAGCTTCACCACGAGTTCTTTTCCCGTCTTCTCCAGGGGAAGCATTGGATTCTTCAGAGTCAGATTCTGAGGAGTCTGAGAAGTCTGAGAAGACTGTGGAGTCTGAGGAGTAATGGTAGTTAACGGGAATCATTCTGACTGGGAATGGTTCTGGGAATGGTCCTGCGCTATCTGAAACTTCTTCTTCTACCTGCACACAGGAATCAATTAGTATTTGTTAGTCCAAATAGAAATGCTTTGTAAATTCAGAGCTTCTTCAAGCTCTCACCTTCACAAATTCATTCGTTCTACCCATCACCATACTTTCTTTCTTTCAAAGCCGTGTCAATTAAAGTTTTCAATTCAAATTCGGGTTGAGCCCACCCCGATACTACTTCCAACTTGGTTAAATTGTGTGTAATAGTTATGAGCTTCTTGCTAAAAGTTCTAAATACATGTGGTTTCTCCATATCTATCCATGTTTGTTATATTAAGTCACTAATAAAACTACATTGCAAATGAAAAATAACAGATGCGGTGCAGGGTTGCGTTTTGACATAATACACGTTAAAAACTGAGTAATTATCAAAAATTCATCGCACAAGATATAAGCTAAGTAGCTAAACAGTGAATTGAAGTAATTGAAATTAGACAAAAATATCATAAATACCCATACAATTTTCGGCTCCTGACGAGCATTAATTTCAGCTTCACCACGAGTTGTGTTCCTGTCTTCTCCAGGGGAAGCATTGGATTCTTCAGAGTCAGAGTCTGAGTCATCTGAGGAGTCGTCGGAGGAGTCTGAGGAGTAATGGTAGTTAACGGGAATCATTCTGACTGGGTATGGTTCTGAGAAAACTTCTTCTTCTATCTGAACACAGGAATCAATTAGTATTTGTTAGTCCAAATAGAACGCTTTGTAAATTCAGAGCTTCTTCAAGCTTTTACCTTCACAAAGTCATTCGTTCTACCCATCACCTTTCTTTCTTTCGTTCAAAGCCTTGTCAATTAAAGTTTTCAATTCACCTTACTATCAAAATATCTGGTAAAGTTAGGGCTTTGATGAACCAAATTCGGGTTGAGCCCACCCCAATATTACTTCCTACTTGGTTAAATTGTGTGTAATAGTTATAAGCTTTTTGCTAAAAGTTTTAAAATACAAGTAGTTTCTCCATATCTATCCATATTTAGTATATTAAGTCACTGACAAAACTACATTGCAAATGGAAAACGGATTTTCTAATGTGTGTTCATGGGCACACCCTAACAACCATTTTTTGATTAGATGACAGATTCCTGTTAGCTCCAATTTCATTAATAATAATAACCCCTACATGCACAAAAATATTCACCAAGCCAATTTTTTCAACCAATTAAAAAGTAGATGCAAGTGTGTGCTCGCGGAGCCCCCATACATACAATATTAGGTTCCTGACCAGCGGCATTAATTTGAGCTTCATTACGAGTTCTGTTCCTGTCTTCGCCAAGGGAAGCATTGGATACTTCAGACTCCGAGTCTAAGGAGTCCGAGTCTAAGGAGTCTGAGTCTGAGGAGTCCGAGGAGTCGTCTGAGGAGTCTGAACAGCAATGGTAGTTAACGGGAATCATTCTGACAGGGAATGGTTCTGGGAACGGTCCTTCGCTATCTGAAACTTCTTCTTCTTCCTGCACACAGGAATCAATTAGTATTTGTTAGTCCAAATAGAATTGCTTCGTAAATTCAGAGCTTCTTCAACCTTTACCTTCACAAATTCTTCTTTTGTTCCACCCATCACCATTCTTTCTTTCAAAGCCGTGTCGATTAGGGTTTTAACTTTTCAAATTTTCGGATAAAATTAGGGCTTTTATAAATCCTGCCGGCGGTTGTAATTAGGGCCTAGAAACTTGAGCCCTAACCAAAACTATTTCAGGCTTCTTTAAGACCTTAAGAGCATCTCCAACGCTAAAGATGAAACTGTTAGCTAAAATATCATCAGCTAAAAAATTTTCTGAGCCTGTAAGGATTTTTGCTCCAGCGGGTATTAGCTAAAACCATTAGCTATATTCAAAATATTATTTTAAATGTTAATTATAAATATACAATAAAATAATTTATTTGATTTTATTATGTATTATTGAAAACAAAATAATATATTTAATAAATAATGATTAATTATAATATTTAACATTTTAATATTATTATATTATAAGTTTTTAAAAATTAGATTGACAATAAAATAACATTTTCACATAATATTACATAACAATATTATTTATAAAAAACATAAATAGTACAGCTATACTTGCAATCATAATAATAGTACCTTAAATATTTCAATTTAGATATTGTAAAAATGATTTTAGGCAAGAATCAAAGTTAAAGTGAAAGATTTTAGGCTAATTATTTTTTGATAAAAAAGGTTTGAGAGAATCAAAAATAAAAAGTTAATTATTTTTTTATTTAATACAGGTGAAAATAAAAATATAATAATAAAAACATATATACTGATACTATTATAATAATAATAATTGAAAAAACTAATTAACAAAAATTACTTATATTATGTAAAACATTTTCTAATTTTCTTTATTAAGAATTCACAATTGACATTAAATAACTATATAAGTTATTATATTAGTTTTATTATATTATTTTTATTATATTATTTTTTTATTCCAAATATTTTTACACTTAACAATACATAAAATTAAGTTATAAAATTAAAATTTTATATAAATATATATAATAGAATTATAATATTATAACACATATATAATATTATATAAACACCTAGGTTGGAGCAGAGTGAAATCTTCTTTTGAGTTAAATTTTAAAAGAAAATGATGTGGATATTATATAGATGACAGACACTCATTCAACAAATGTAACGTGCTGGTTTCTCGGCATCTAAAAATATTGCTAAAAGGTCTCTGCGTTGGAGTGATGTTTTTTTTACATTTTAGGTATATGGGCTGACACGTAGATTTTAAAGCTAACAGGTGCCCTGCGTTGGAGATGCTCTAACAGACTTAAATAGTTTTCGTCCCAAGCTTTTCAGTACTCCCTCGGTCACCCATAGACTAGGAGAGTATTTTAATATCTATATCTATATCTATATAATCCTAATTTGTGAATACAAACAGGATGGAAATTTACCTCATCTACCCTTTCCACTTTTTAATCCTAATACTCTTAAAGGACTTTAGCGTAATTGCACATGCTTTCAGGGTAAACCCATTCAATTTGGATCAAACCCGTACCCTTATTCTATATGTTTTGTATGCTGGTCCGGGTTAACCCATTTTCATCCGGGTTTGAAAACTGATCCTCTCCACGACTCCGCCTTCAGTTATCGATCTCTCCCTACAATTTAGCCGTTCTATTTCAAACTGCTTGCGATTTGAATATGCCTAATTTCAAACTACTCAGTTTTCTGCCGCCATTGTTCTTCAACCAAATCCTGTAATCCGTGTTTATCGCAACGTTTCCGCCTATATGGATTCATCTGGTACGTAAGATTACATGTTCTCTCCCGGAGGTGTCTTCGTCACTTCATTTTATGTTCTTAATATGTGAAACAGGTCTGAAACGATTTCCTTCTTCCATCCGTGGCCGTGAGTTTCATAGAGGTCTTTTGTGAGTTTCATAAAGGTCTTTTGCCATTCCTGCTTGCTTTGATTCAATTTAGGTTAAGATTCTTGGGTTGTAAACTCTTTTCAAGTTGTATGCATCTAATTGTTATCTGGTTAAACTCTTTTTCTGGCTGGTTTAAACTTTTAATGATATTAATTGGCGCTTGCCTTTTGTGACAACTTTGCGATGAAACAGTAGGTTTTCTATGTTGAGGAATTAGGATCCTCAACATGTAAAAGTGTAAGCATGCCTTAGATTCGGGAAGGATACCCTTTAAGAAAGCCGATGTGTGGATTTTGGCGTATTTTACATGTAATGAGATGTTTAGAATTATAAATTATGAGTAGTTGAGCAATTTATTGGAATTTTAATCTAGAGATTTTATGATTTTATGATACTTTCTTTTATCTCAAAAAATTACATGCACAATTTTTTTATAAAATTTGGAGGGGTCTCATTTGTATTTACTACTAATAATTTTAGTTAGTTAAGATGAATTTTATATTTAAAATTTGATTCATTGCTGATATTCTAGCTTTGCTGAGATTCCTCTGGCAGTAATCAAGTAAAAACCAAATTCACAAACTAAACAATATAAGCTCTTAAGCTGATAAGCGATGCACACATATCTATTATTAATATCAATAGTGGCTATTAGTATAATTGCATCGCTTCAATGTAATATTTGTATGCTGCTATGAATTTCTACCATTTTTACCTTGAATTTCTTTCGCTTCTTTTGTTTGCCTAGAGTGCAGTTTGATCATGTCCTCCCTGCCCTACCAATGACTCTGCAGTGGTATATCGGATTAGACTTTATAGTAATTAATTTCTTATCTTATTTTGCTGATGAATATGGTGGAATGCATTATGTGCAGGAAAATGAAGATGGAATGTCTTGATTAATATCTCATATATATATATTCCAGTGAGCCTAAATTCTGGAGCAACTATTGGCCGAACATTATTCGCAAACCCTCCAAAGTAAGCCAGCCCTCTTTCCCTGTGTTATGCAGTTATCTACTTTCTGCTGACTTTGAAAATTGAACGAAGAATTAAGCTGTGATTTATATAGAAATATCACTTAGATCAGTCTTGATTTCTTTATTTGTGCACTGATCAACTCATGCTCTATTACTTCATTTTTGGAGAACTACTCTCAACTACTGGTGTGTAGCATGTGAGTTGTTATCTTTACCTTTGCTAGGCACCCAGATGTTGATTATTACTTAAAGACTTACTAAAGATTTTATTTATAATGTCACTTTGCATAAAGTTAGAGTTCATACATTGCTTCAGTCTGAATTTTGCGAACCCTGTCAAAATTCTTCACATAGTACCTGTTTAATGTCAAGAAAGATATTAATTTTGAAGTTAAAATCATCTAAATTGGATTCATATGAAGACAGAATGAGCTTTATACACGGGATACCTTTTTAAATATCTGGTACATGATCAGCATCAGCAGCGTACTTTTTACTATAAGTCAGACCCGAATGCGGTTTACTTAACATTAAAAATTAAAATAAACTGTTGTGTTATATCATTAATAATCACCCATAAAGATGATTTCAGAGTAAAAGCTTTAGGTAAAGAGCTGTTAACTTGGTGCCTTTGAAAGCCAGGTTTTTTCTAAATTCCAAAGGCCAGATATCATTTTGGTTCTAGATTAGAATCTGTTGCACAACATGGTGGGTTCCCTTCTCTATTTTTTGAGAATTACAGAGAATTACCAAAATCATAAAACCAGGAGCTGAATTATTTTTATTATATAATGATTTAACTTTTGTCTGTGACTTGCATGTCTATAGTGTGAGCAGAATAAATATTATTACTATAATATTATTAATCAAATAGTCTAATCACATATTGTTCTCAGACATTGTGTTTGAATGTTTCCAGAATTTAACAAGACTGTGCCAAATTCAAGTTTTAAGACTCCAACACGTGCTGATAATGTTGCCAACAGCCCTCACACTCCACACAAGGTTCATGTACAAATAATTAGGCATTTATGAATTACAATACTGAGCACCCTATAGCTCTCTACTGCAATCCCTCCTTTATGGTCAGAGTGCCACGATTGAATAAATATCTCGATGATTATTATGTTTTATGATGACGAGAAGGTGAAGTTTCACAATGTCGTGAAGATTTAGTATAGAATGCTAAGGCCTTTATAATTAGAGTATTCTCAGTATTATAAGACTTGCTGGTGTGTTTGAGCTCATATAATTAACAAAGCTGAATTAGATGTAAGTGTTGTGTTATTGTTGCATACTTGCAGGCTGCTGAAAGAGAGAAATCACTTAGGCTTCTGCACAAAAATAGTTTAATTACTTAATAAGCACAAGCTAATCATCTTGCAGATCTAATTCCTTTAAGATCTAATAAATATTATTATTGTAATATTATTAATCAAAAAGTCTAATCAGTCACCATGCGAACCAGCTGTAAGAGGACAATTTATTACTAAATCTTAGTAACTGAAATAAGATTATTACACTTATTACATTTCTAAATAAGGATATTTAGAAATTTCCATTTCTAAATAATGATATTGGCAATAAGTTCCTCTTTGTGACATTCTTCATATTTGTTTTTTGTCTTAGGTTCTGCCGTTACACAAGTCACCAGGGCCAAATCCGTGAATCAGACAGATGCATTTAAGCTCCCAGATCTAAAGAAGTACATGGACAAGAAGCTTCAAATTAAGATGAATGCTGATAGCATTTTTGTTGGCACCCTTCGTGGTTTTGATCAGTTCATGAACCTGGTGATTGACAACACCATGGAGGTGAATGGTGATGAGAGAAATGATATTGGCATGGTGGTTATTAAAGGAAATAGCTTGGTCACTGTTGAAGCACTTGAGCTGGTGCTAATATGTTGTGATTTTATATAAGTATCCGGTCAAGATTACGTGTTTCCACGAATTATTTTGAAAAACCTATATAATATATGAAGATTTTTGTGATAATTTGTTTATATGCTTTATTCTTTATTAGGTATGTTGTTTATACATGAAACTCCAAATTTCAAATCTCTTCGGTCTTTATTAGGTGTTTACTTTTATTTTTCTGAAAGTATATATACTATATTAAAATTTAATCAAATTTCATTCTTTAATTAAAGTTAAACCTTTTTAAATTTTAATTAAAGTATATTTAACATTTTTGAAAGTATTGATTTATTATATTATTTTAATTAAAATCTATTTGTTAAAAGTAAATTCGATGTATGGGAGTTACAAGGCAAATCAATGGCGATATTGATTACTATATAATCACATAATTAAATACTAAATATTTTCAACAATAATTTCACCCTATCTTTTTAAGTGCTTTAATTTATAATCTATTATTATTTTAATCATTTAAATCTATATTATTTTACTCTCTAATAATACAACAACGAAAGTTCTTTTTAATTAGTCTCGTGCCATTATATTAAGCATAGTATATATATTTAATGCAAAAAGAAGACATTTAAATGAATTTTTTAAAGATATTGATTGTAATGATTAATAATTCTAAGTATTTGCTCTAAATAATTGGGATTTATTTTAGTTAAATTTAAATATTTTATGAAGCCTAATTTGAAGTAGTGGGAAATTGAGTAAATACAAAATTTAAAATTCAATAATGATTCAAACTTTATAAAAATCAGTTAATTAAAGTAAATATAAATATTATAAACATGACCCGTGTGCGAAGCACGGGCCAGATTGCTAGTTTCTATAAAGTGTAAATTTATTTTTATAAACTATTTTAAATAAAAGTTAGATATATAAATTTTTGTTCAGAAAAAATAAGTTAAAAGTTATATTTTATAAAAATTAAGATACATGGAGACATCCTCAAAAAAAAAAAGATACGTGAAGACATATGAATACATAATGATTGAGACATATATCCCGTGTCGGCCTTTGCCTTCAACTCAATTCCATTTTATCCGTGTATATAAATTTATAGAACTTTTGATTTAAACAAAAACCGAGTTTTATTCATAAGTCTTGAAGATATTCGATTAGACTATCATTAATAGAATTTCTGTCAAAAAAGATAAATGAAAAAAAAGATTATCATCAATAGAAAGATATCCAATTATTCAAATCATAATATTTTTTTTGTACTGGTTTCGATTTAATTGGATACCCATTTTAATCATCGATTATCCGAATCTAGATCAATTTCATATAAATGAAATTACTTTATAGATTATTATTGAATTTAATTATATTTTAACTTATTATAATAATTTCCGAGTTAATTGTAATTGGCATCCCTTTAATTTCGGCTTATTGCACATTGCACCCAATAGTTTTGGAAAATACACTTTGCATCCCCAGACTTTTAACCCGTAGACACTTTGCACCCTTTCCGTTAAATTTTGCCGTTACCGTTAACTTTTGCAGGGGCATTTTGGGAAATTTAATTATATTTAATTAAAATCAGATCTTTATTTAAATTTTTTGACCATCTAAACGATATTTTCCGGAAAAACTTAAAGAACGAAAGTTGTAGAGAATAAAAAGATCTTCTTAGAACTATAAGGTTCAAAATTTTCGTAATTCTTTATATAATTATTTTTAAAAAATTCAAAAATTAGCAATCTTGTAAAAATGAACAATTATTTTTAAATAATTATTTAAATTTTGAACCTTATTGTTCTAGAAAGATCTTTTTATTCTCTACAACTTTCGTTCTTTAAGTTTTTCCAAAAATTATCATTTAGATGGTCAAAAAATTTAAATAAAAGTCTGATTTTAATTAAATATAATTAAATTTCCCAAAATGCTCCTGCAAAAGTTAACGGTAACGGCAGAAATTAACGGAAAGGGTGCAAAGTGTCTACGGGTTAAAAGTCTGGGGATGCAAAATGTATTTTCCAAAACTATTAGGTGCAATGTGCAATAAGCCGAAACCAAAAGGGTGCCAATTGCAATTAACTCAATAATTTCCTGAAATACTGCAGAAACTTTGGTTAAACAGATAATGTTCCGAGGAAATTTGTACGTAAGATGTCCCATGACGATTCATGAATGGATGCATTATACTCGGTTCTAAATTCTCTGTTTAGCAAACATGAAAAATATTTATTGTCAAGGAACCAGGGAGTCTCAGCAGGAAAATAAATAAGAAGTCCAAGGAGGGTATGTATTATTTAAAGGGTACTGGTCCCTGACATGTGATTGCCGGGATATGTTAAATAACACATAGTTTTTTGGCCGTTGGATGTATATCCAGCAGCAGGACTATAACAAAATTTTAATCCGTTTAGCGGTCAAAAACCGCTAGATGGGTTAAAAAAAATGTTATAATACTGGTTGCTGGATATGCATCCTAACGCCAAAAACCATGGCCAGTTAACCAGTCCACAGCCATCGATGGCTGTGTACCAGGACCCTTATTTAATTACCCTATGATCACTGCAAATTACATAATATGGAGTAGTAAACATGAGTTTAAATCATTTGATGTTGTTTGTGGGCACCAGAATAAGACCAGTATTCCTCAACTAGCTTCCTGAACAGTGAGCCGTCCTGATTCAACAGATTATTGGGCTCATCATACTCGACAATCTCTCCTGCATTTCCCAAACATTCGAGAGGAAACAATCACTATACGAAAATATTTTCACAACGAACACTTACATACTACGAACACTTACATACTGGTATTCATGTATTAGTTTCAGATATATGTACTGAAAAAGAATGTATGATAATTACCATTCCTCATGGAAAGCACCATTGTGCAGTCGATTACGGTTGGTATTCTGTGAGCCACGGTTATTACAGTGCAGCCTGTAAATTCTGTCCTTATGGTTTTCTGTATTATAGTGTCGGTTGCATTGTCGATTGATGCAGTTGCTTCATCCAGAACTAGGATCTTCCTCCTCTTTAATAATGCCCGTCCCAAACAAAATAACTGGCGTTGTCCCATGCTCCAATTTGTTCCATCCTGAACAACTGCATGTTATTCATCTTCAAATTAGTAACTCACACTAACACAGGTATCTTTTCGTAAAGGTTGAAAAATTCTTTAACTGTGCATGCAGTTGTTTTCTTACCCAAGGAGTCCAATCCTTCTTCTTTCTCTTGAATAGCATCTCGAAGGTGACATTTCTCAAGAACCTTCCTCGCATTATAACAAGATTTGGTTAGTTTCTTTGAACAAGATTGGATCTTCAAATAAGCAAGTAGAGAATTATTACCTCCCAAATTTCACTATCAGTATGCTCGAATAAGGGGTCTATGTTATTTCTCACAGAACCACTAAAAAGTGTTGGATCTTGTGGAATGATGCCAAGCTGTGATCTGAGGTCATGAAGCCCAATTGTAGAGATATTAATGTCATCTATTATAATTTTTCCTTCTGCAGGCTCTACTAGGCGAAATAATGCACTTATCAAAGTTGTCTTCCCACTACCAGTCCTGCCAACTATTCCAATACTATGCCCTCCTTCGAAAATGCAACTGATTCCACGTAGAACTAGAGGAGCATTTGGACGGTATTTGACCTGCTTAATTAAGAATTTTCATTATGTACTGGTGTCTGTAAACATTACATTACTTTGAGAAGCACAATAGAGCGACAATACCTTTAGGTTGTTGATCTCTACTCTCCCAGCACTTGGCCAGTTTGGTGGAGGTTGGTTTTCTTCTATTTTTTCAGGAGCTTCACTAGGAATGTGCATGCACTGTTCTAATCTCTCCACAGAAATAATGTAATTTGATAGCTTGCAGTGGATATTTATAGCATATACGAGGATGACATTTATTGAAAGGGAATACGATAGAGCCATCCCAATATATCCTGTCATTAAAAAGTGAGTTATCAAGGCGCTTAGTTCTTAAGGTTCTTTCGAGTACTTAAGACAATAATTTGAATGTATTATCAATTAACTACTACTCTACCACTAATCTCAGTCGCAAGTCTTGCTGTAGAACAAGTACAACTGTATCTTGTATGTATAAGCCTCACGTATATGCGATAGCATGAGAAGTGCATAAAATCGATGATGATAATTAACCTGATTTAGAAGCTTCAAGAGGTATCAAAGTCATGCCAAGTGCAGAGACTGAGACAACGACCGCACATAATCCTTCCAGACGTAGTATCAACCACTCATTCGCTGAAAAACTGTGGAAGCGTGGAATTGAGTTTGCATCAATAAGATGAAAGTTCTCGGAAATAAACCTATCTTCTTTGTTAAACGCTCTGATGGTCACCGCACCAGCAATGGACTCGGCAAGTTGGCTTGCAACTGAAGACTTTGTTGTGCCATCAATACGCATCAACTCATCAGCTGAAGCTAAATAGAATTTCTGCATATTCAGGTAGATGAATCTTGATTTCTTCCAATAACAAAGTAGTTCACATATCTTAGAAGTGTTGTGAAATTACCTGTAAAACTATGGTAATATAAACTGTGGGAATGATGAGAAATAAGATAGGCCAGGTGAGTACAACCAATATTCCAAAGCCGAGACATGTACTCATTATTGATCCAATTGAACTTGAAAATCTTATAGCCAATTCAAGGTCTATGATACTCAGATCAGAAGATAACTATTGAAAATATTAAATACACAAGTCATATGAAGACCATATTATAATAACTCAAATGTAAATTTGGCTAATTAAGAGATCCTTACCCGGCTCAGTATCCTTCCAACTGGTGTCGAGTCAAAGTAGGACATAGGTGCTCGAAAGATTGACACTAATGCCTTGGAAAAAATAGATTCCGACGCCTTAGTACTTAATATAACTATTACATAAGATCTCAGTATTAGGCACAGTGACATTGCACACCCAATACCAGTATATATCCCATTCAGTATAAGGATGCTTATAGCAGGATTTTGTAGTTCAGCAGCCAACCAAACACCTTGAACTAATTGCCCAACCATGAATAACATATAAAATATGACTGCTAATGAGAGGTATAAGAATCCCTGATTTTGCTTCAAGTACTGTACGTAAGGCTTTAGACCACTGTCTCCAATTTCTTTTAGTTCTTTTTCTATTAACTGGTCTCCCGGCTCTTTTTTAAACTCTTCTTCTACATCAGTCATTTGTATCTCTTCGTTGGAAATTGCAGTTCTTTTCGGAAGACTATAACTGGTTTTGTTCTCCCGATTGGTAGAGCCATTTTGTGCTACCAAAAGATTTTGGAATTCTGGACTATGGACCAACAACTGCTTGTATGTATCAGCTTGAAGGATCTTCCCCTCCGACATTAGCTGCCACAAAGTAAGTTGCTTTGTACTATCTGTATATATTTGAACGATATATGGATTTTATAAAATGAATACTAACCAGAACAATGTCAAATACAGGAAGGAAGTCAACTTGGTGGGTAACAAGCAAAACCGTTTTTTCTGACAATGCTCCCATGACATACTCCTGCAGGAATAATTTTTTTTATATAAAACAAAGGAAAATGTCTTCGAAACAAGATCTAAATTAGTTTGGAACTGGGATCACATTAAATAAGCTGGTTGCAGTATGCGCATCCACAGCGCTGAATGGATCATCAAGAAGGTATATATCTGCATCTTGATATAGTGCACGGGCAAGTTGAACCCGCTGCTTCTGCCCACCGCTGAGGTTAACACCTCTTTCTCCTATTACTGTGTGATCACCACGTGGAAGAATTTGCAGGTCCTGTACAAGTGAACATATTTTAAGTGTTTCTTTGTACTTCTGTTGATCCATTGATGACCCAAAGAGTATGTTCTCTTGTATAGTGCCTGTTTGTATCCATGCTGTTTGAGAAACATAAGCTACCTTTCCATAGATGTGAATCTGGAAAATGTAAGGAAAAATTTTCTGAACTGCTAAGAGATGATAGTCAAATACATTTTGAACAATTAAATATATTAAAAGCTGCATTGGTTCAAGAATTGGGAAATATACGCTTGTCCAATTAAGCAGAAACGTCTTCAAAAATGCATGTTACTTAATATCTACAGTATAATATAGTCAACAGGTGGAAGGAAAAAAATAATTAGAGACTCACCATGCCCTTGGTACTTGAAACTTCTCCGAGAATTGCATCTAAAAGGGTTGATTTACCAGATCCAACTTCTCCGCATATTGCAACCTTCTCGCCAGGTTTTACATTCAAATTTATATTGTTTAGAGTGCTCTTTGAAGAACTGATATTCCATGAAAAACTTGCTTCTTTGATCAGTATTGATGCCTCAATATCCTTGCATTGACCTTTGGAACTTCTTTTATGCAATTCTGGCTCCTCAAGAAATTTCACAATACGAGTTAATGCAACCATTGCTTCAATAAAGATGCCTGCAACATCAGGTAAAAACCTGATAGGCTCTTGGACAATACGGGCTGTTGCAAGAAATGTAAACACAGTGCTGGTATCTAGAGGAATTTTCATGAGATAGCAAGCCCAGAAAGTAACTGTTGTAATTATGATAGGAGATGACCAATAGAGAGCTAGGTAATAGCCACTTTGATTCAGAATAGTGGATAACCATCTTGCTTCTTCTTTCCTCAATCCTTTAATAACTTTCCGGAAGTGTGTTTCCCAACCATACAACTTCAGTATTTTCATGTTTGTCACTGCCTCTGTAATAGCCTTGAGCCTTAAGTCTCGTGCTACCATGAAATTTGTCAGGTACTTGTGCTGCAATCTAGCCAATGGAGAATTTCCGACTACCATCAATATCACTACTAGTACAGCTGCAATTGTCGCTTTGCCTACGGAGTAGTAAATGATAAGAAGAGCAAGACATAGTTGAAGGCTTGTTGCCCACATCTGATGAAAATAGTATGGAAATTCACCAATTCTAGAAGCATCTACTATGACATAATTTATTATCTGGCCCGGAGAATGAAATGCTTTAGCAGCGTTTGATAGTCTAAGTTGCTTTTGGTAAATAGCTGCAGATAGCATAGAGCTTACTTGGAGTCCAATTCCTCTTGTTTGGAAGTTCCATTGTCTCTCAGATAGAGATTCCAAACACTTGACCAGAAATAAGATTGCAGCCAGTGCAAATCCCTCATACTTAAACGCTTCCTTGCCTTGAGCAACCTGTATGAAAGCTTTAAGTAGCAGAGGGCCAGTAGCTAGTGCAAGTACCTTGGTCAATGCAAAAACACCCGACAGTAGAATAGCTTTGCGCTGCCAAATAAAAATAGATGAGAGAACTGGAAGAGATGCAGAAGTTCCTTTATTTGTCTGTGCTGAAAGCTGCTCCATAAACAAGGAGTAACATGTCTCTGCACGATCTGCAGGCTGTAAATTTGGAAGATCACTGTCCTCGAGAATTTTGACTTTGCCCGTCTTCAATATTGGGTTCAACCACCAAAAAGACATTCTACTCAAAACCCCTGCATTGTGGAAAGGAGTAACATTTTCATCCTCGCTGATATTGATGCCATCTCCAGGCTCCTCACCTCGCAAAGGTGTATAAAGGGTGGCTTCTTTTATGCTTCTTTCCATATCTGCCTGTTTAAGTTTCACAAAACCACATAAGAAAAAAAAGTGACTGAGAGATGATTGGCACATGACTTGTACTTTTCCAATTTCATATGCACATGCTTTTACGAGTAAAAAAGAAGAAGATCAACATCCAATCAAAAGCAGAACCATCATGCATACAAGAACTCTATTGTCCTGTATCTGTGTACACAAGATACATACCTCTACAATTGACTTGATGCCAAAGTCGATATCATCCGCAGGAAGAGGGGAACATTCTTTGGAATTGAAATGATCCTTGTACATGAAAATTAAATAAATCTGTTAAATATATAGTTCTATATCACAGCTGTTAGTAGTAACTAAGCAGCAAGGTCAATAATATAGTTCAGCACTAAAGTAGTTAGGGAGTCGTACTTTGTTCTTTTCTTTATATTGATTTTCAGCTTCCCTTGTGCTACATATTGTGTATAAAGTACAGACAAGTCTTCTATGTTTTACTCATAAACCTAACAGCAATAGCACAAGACTCTATTTTCGACAAAATTGTCCAAGTTACCAACTTACTCGAAAAATTTTACATGAAAAATGTAATGCTTGTGTGCTAAATATGATCTTCACTCGAAATTATCTTGACTTACAGATTCCGACAGACGCGATGTTGCTGGCTTTCGTATCAAATGAGATGGGGTGATAGAGGATTAGAGCTCTTTGCTTGCTTTGAGCTGTGTTCAGGTAGTTCTGTGACAGGGCCTTCTTATAAGAAGAAAAGGAAATATTACCTGAGTTAGCCATGTAGGCCATATAAATGTTTCTCTACGGACACTTGTTTCCAAAAGTTCCAGGGCATTGATCTCCTATCATTGCATGGCCAACAAATTTCATCCACACGTTATTCGTTATTGTTTGACATAATTTATGCCCACGTTATTCACACAAAGTAATCAAACTATAAACAAAGATAATTATCCATAAGATGAATATAATTAACAAAAACTTTTTTAATATATGATATATATGGTCATCTACCGAGAAATGATATCGACCTGCATTTCAGAGACATGCTTTTTCAAGAGTCAGAAATCAGAATCAATTCCCTCCCTGGCCCCCTTGTGCAGGAATTGATCCTCTTCTACGATGCAAAAGCAAAACTCGTTAATCACGAAGATCACTCACAAATGTTTAGTTGAAATTCTAAACGTATTAATTAAAATGACGTAATAATTTTGGGGGATCACAGGTGACAGAACTAAACATCATTCAAATTCTCTGGCTGTAGCTCTAACTCTTTCAAGTGTAGTTAGTTCCATTTATTTATTAATCAATCTCTTCTGCCTCGTTTAGAATACTATGCAACTGTATGTAATAAACAATTGAATTCCAATGTGTGTGTAGAAAACAAGAACCAGGAACAAAAGTAACAAGTGAAAGGTGTTTAGGCCTGAGCCTCGGCCCCCATCATGCTTACTCTTCGAATTATCAGGAAAGCATTAAACATAGGAGACTATAAATGTGCATAGAGGATGATACCAAATACTATTAATCTAAAGAAACTAACCAAAAAAAAAGGAAGAGGGGATCCATATGAAATATGAATACCGATAAAGATGAAGCGGGAATGTTCAGCAGGAGGTTCGTCTTCTTCAGAGGCAGCATTTGGTTCAAGGTCTTCTGCTATGTCTCCGAAGGAATACTCTTTTTTGTTCACCATTGTTTTATTCTTCTTCTTCTGCAGATAAATAACCTCTTCATCAAATAGTCTAACTAAAAGTGTTTTGTAAATTCATACCCTGTCTGAGCTGCACCTTAAAATATTTCATTAATGGTCTGTTGCAAAAATTCAATATTACATCTGGACCATGCATCAGGCAAAGTGGATGACTGTTTGTTGCTTTCCGATATCAACTCGAATCAGCTAAGTACCGGCTGTTTGTCAAATCTATATATCTTTCAGGGATAAGGTCACAAATATCATTATCAGAGAAAATAACATTAAATTTTGCAATCTAAAATACTAGTTCATATAATATTCATCCATCTTTCACTTCTAAACGTCAGATTTGTAGCTTTTTGAATTTTGAAGTCTTAAATCTATTTTATATAGCGTTTCACTCTAAAACGTCAAATTGTCTTATGTTTTATAGTGATTTTAGACGAGATTGATCTTCCAAAATAATGCCCAAAATTAAAACGCGGATACATTAAGTGATATTTCGGACTAATTCCCATAACAAATAAAGGCAGTTAAGGGAACCGGGTTAAAGGGACGAGAAGACCTGACCTGAGTCCCAAAATTAATGTTCCTCTCTCTTGTTATTATAAATTTTTATCAAAATATAGGAGTGATCTTATAACTTTTGAAACTATAAAAGCGGATTTCAAAAATTTGCTCGGAAAATTTATTCGGTATCCCGCCCGAAAACATTTATTCTGAATCCGCAGCGTACATAATTACATGTATAATCCAAAACTCCAAGCAAGAGTAATCGAAAAGCAAAACAACAAGAAGAGAATAATGTACAGAAGAAAGAGGATTTACCCATGCCGATATTTATGTTAAACCGCTTCAATGCCCGCGGTGAGGAAAAGGAGTGGCAGCGGGGTTTTGCTAAACCCCTTTCGGACCGAATTTTTACCTATCTCGTAAAATTCGGGCTTTGGGTATAAACCCTCTTTTTTATATTCGAAGTCTTATGGGTCATCTTGTAAAACAAAGTGGGTCAGATCCATGGAATATATTTATTCGTTTTTAGACCTAAATACTTATCATTAGTATTACATCTTTCTTTTTTAAGAAAAATGGATGTAGAATTTATTCGAATTTTACGAGTGCTGTTTTTTAGAAATATAAATCAAATTAAATTATTTTTGACAATTTGGCAAAAAAAAAAAAATTATTTTTGACAAGTGCTATCAAGTTTTCTCAGAAAAAATTGAAATCTCACAAAATTCATGGGTCGTTTAGTCCGCATGGCAGTACCTAATTGAAGCCAGCCAGGAAGGTTAATCGATACAATGTGGTTGAGTTTTCGAATAAATATGTTTCATTTGAAATTTTATTAGTTATATTAATTAATTTAAAAAATTAATGATTATTATTTTGTTATAATTTGAATCATTAATATCTATATATTATTATAAATATAATTATTAAATAGAAATGAACAATTTCGCATGGCAATTTCGGGTAACAGATCGTATTCGTGTCAGCAATCGGGTCGATTTTGGGTCAAGTTAAAATCATTTAAAATTGAATAAAACTGAAAATTGAATTCATGAGAAATGAAATTCTCATTTCAGGTCCATTTCGGGGGTGATTTTCGGGTCACTTTCAGGTTTCTGTCTCAGTAAATCAGGTTTCGGGTTCGTGTCGCCTTCGAGTCGTGTCTGATATTGCCGCCCCTTGCATGGATAAGTCCTTGTTTTAGGTTCAAATCTTAATCGATGAGGGTGTGGCATGTGAATGCGAAACTTGATATAGATACCAGATTCTTAAAAGTAATACAATACATATTTCATTGGCACAGGATGAACCATAGCTGTGATTTTCACTCTATAACCCTGAAATTCCCTCCATTCTGAGTTTAAATTGTTTGATGTTGTTTGTAGGCACCAGAATAAGACCAGTATTCCTCGACTAGCTTCCTGAACAACGAGCCATCCCGATTCAACAATTTATTGGGCTCATCATACTCCACCATCTCTCCTGCATTTTCCGAAACAAAAAATCACTACAACAAATATTTTCATGACCAACACTTACATACTGGTGTTAGTCTGCAACTTTTTGTTACAACAATTAATGTATTAGTTTCAGATGTATGTGCTTAAAAAGATTGTATGATACTTACCATTTCTCATGGAAAGCACCATTGTGCAGTCAATCACAGTTGGTATTCTGTGAGCCACTGTTATCACGGTGCAGCCTGCAAATTCTGTCCTTATGGTTTTCTGTATTATAGTGTCTGTTGCATTGTCGATTGATGCTGTTGCTTCATCAAGAACTAGTATCTTCCTCCTCTTTAATAATGCCCGTGCCAGGCAAAATAACTGACATTGTCCCAGGCTCCAATTTGATCCGTCCTCAACAACTGCCAATAATCTTTATGTTAGTAACACACACAGAGGTATGTTAGCTTTTTACACAACTGTTTTCCTACCCAAGGAGTTCAACCCTTCTTGTTTCTCTTGAACAGCCTCTCGAAGGTGACATTTCTCAAGAACCTTCCTCGCATTACATAGTTACACACAAAGTAGTGTCAATTTTTTTATAGAAAGTGAAAACAGAGATTGGACTCTGAATGAGCAAGTGGATAATAGTTACCTGCCAGATTTCACTATCAGTATGCTCAAAGAGGGGGTCTATGTTATATCTGACAGAACCACTGAAAAGTGTTGGATCTTGTGGAATGATGCTAAGCTGTGTTCTGAGGTCATGAAGCCCGATTTCAGAGATATCTATGTCATCTATTATTATTTTTCCATCCGTAGGTTCTACAAGGCGAAATAAGGCACTTATCAAAGTTGTCTTCCCACTACCAGTCCTGCCAACAATTCCAATTCTATGCCCTCCTTCAAAGATGCAACTAATTCCACGCAGAACCAGAGGCGCATTTGGACGGTATTTTACCTGCTTATTTCAGACTTTTCATTATGTACCAGTATCTACAAACATAAATTTATGAACAAAAAAAAAACCACAAAAGAGACACTGATACCTTTAGATTGTTGATTTCTACTCTCCCAGCAACTGGCCAGTTAAGTGGAGGACGACTATCTTCTACTTTTTCGGGGGCTTCACTAGGAATGTGCATGCACTGTTCTAATCTCTCCACAGAAATGATGAAATTTGATAGCATGCAATGCATATTTATAGCATATACAAGGAATTCATTCATTGAAAGAGCGTATGATAGAGCCATCCCGACATATCCTATCATTTAAAAGTAGAGTAAACTTCAAAGTTGTGGCCAAAGTTTACACCGATTTTTAAAAAGTTGGCCAGAGTTTACTATAGAAGCCCGCCATGGAGCTGCACAAACATGAAAAAAAATGTGCTAAATAAAAGAAAGTACCTAACCTGATTTAGAAGCTCCAAGAGGCATCAAAGTCATGCCAAGTGCAGAGAATGAGATAATGAGTGCACATAATCCTTCAAGACGTAGTATCAACCACTCATTTGCTGAAAAACTGTGGAAGTATGGAACTGAGTTTGCATCAGTAACACGAAAGTTTTCTAAAATAAATCTATCTTCTTCTTTAAAGGCTCTGATGGTCACCGCTCCAGCAATTGACTCGGCAAGCTGGCTTGCAACTGAAGACTTTGTTGTGCCATTAATACGCATCAACTCATTAGCTGAAGCTAAGTAGTATTTCTGCAAGTTAAGTTACACGAATCTTGAGTTCTTTCTACAAGAGTATTTCACATTTCTTAGCAGTGTTGTAAAATTACCTGTAAAACTATGGTAATATAAACTGTGGGAATGATGAGAAATAAGATTGGCCAGGTGAGTACAGCCAATATTCCAAAGCTGAGACACGTGTTCAATGCTGATCCGATTGAAGTTGCAAATTTTATTGCCACTTCAAGGTCTATGATACTCATATCAGAAGATAACTATTGGAAGTATTAAACATGTAAGTCATACGATGACCGTATTACCACGACTGGAATGTAAATTTGGCTAATTTAGAGATCCTTACCCGGCTCAGTATCCTTCCAACAGGTGTCGAATCAAAGTAGGACATAGGTGCTCGAAAGATTGACACTACTGCCTTGGAAAAAATAGATTCCGACGCCTTAGTACTTAATTCAACTACTACATAAGATCTAATAAGTAGGCACAGTGACATTACACACCCAATCCCAGTGTATACCACATTCAGTATGACGATGCTTATAGCGGGATTTTGAAGTTCAGCAGCCAACCAAACACCTTGACCTAATTGCCCAACTAAGAATAACATATGGAATATGGATGATAGTGAAAGGTATAAGAATCCCTTGTTTTGCTTTAAGTATTGTTTGTAAGGTTTTAGACCGCGGTCTCCGGTCTCTTTTTGCTCTTTTTCTATCAACTGGTCTCCCAGCCTTTCGTTAAGCTCTTCTTCTACTTCAATTTCTTGTATCTCTTGGTTGGAAACTGGGGGACTTTTTGGAGAACTATAACTCATTCGTCCTTCCTGATTGGTAGCATCACATTTTACGATCAAAAGATTTCGAAAATCTGGACTGTGGACTAACAACTGCTGGTACTTATCAGCTTGTTGGATTTTCCCTTCAGACATTAGCTGCCAAAAATAATGTGCTTCTTATTTTCTGAATATGTATCACTATTAAATGGATTTGACAAATGCAAGACATTAATCTCTCATTCTTCTTTACTGTAGAAGGGAAAACAATATCTCATGTTATGAGTGAAACTACTAACCAGAATTAAATCAAAAACAGGGAGGAAGTCAACTTGGTGGGTGACAAGCAAAACCGTTTTTTCTGATAATGCTCCCATGACATACTCCTGCAAAAATCAAAATTTGTCTATAAGACAAAGGAAAATCTTTGAAATAGGAATTGAAAAAACTGAGATCACATTAAATAAGCTGGTTGCAGTATGTGCATCCACAGCGCTGAATGGATCATCAAGAAGGTATATATCTGCATCTTGATATAGTGCACGGGCAAGTTGAACCCGCTGTTTCTGCCCACCGCTGAGGTTAACACCTCTTTCTCCTATTACTGTCTCATCACCACATGGAAGAATTTCCAGGTCCTGTACAAGTGAACATCTTTTCAGTACTTTATGGTACTTTTCTTGATCCATAGATGACCCGAAGAGTATATTCTCTTGTATAGTGCCTGTTTGTATCCATGCTGTCTGAGCAACATAAGCTACCTTTCCAGCCACCTGGACCTATAAAATATAGAAGTACTCATTTAAGTTGAACTGGTGAGAAGACACATTGCAAAGCTGCATGTTTATAAATTGAGATTTATATGTTAGTCAAATTCTGCAGGAACATCTTTGAGAATGTGTGCTACTTCAGATTTATGTTATAATTAATATTTAGGAGGTAAAATCATCTGTGACTCACCATGCCCTTAGTACAGGAAACCTCTCCAAGAATTGCAGCTAAAAGGGTTGATTTACCTGAGCCAACTTCTCCGCAAATTGCAACCTTCTGGCCAGATTGTATATTCAAATCTATATTCTCCAGAGTGAGCTTTGAGGAATTGGTATCCCATGATAAACCTGCTTCTTTGATTAATATAGACTCTGCAATTACCTTGCAATGACCTTCGGCACTTCTTTTTTGCAATTCAGATTCCTCAAGGAACTTCTGAATTCGTGTTAATGCCACCTTTGCTTCAATGAAACTTCCAACAACATCTGGTATAAGCCTAATATGCTCTTGGACAATACGGACTGTTGCAAGAAATGTAAACACGTTGCTAGTATCTAGAGGAATTCCCATCAGATAGCATGCCCAGAAAGTTACTACTGTAATTACGAGAGGGTATGACCAAAAGAGTGCTAGGTAATAGCCTCTTTGTGTCAGAATTGCGGACAACCACCTTTCTTCTTCTTTCCTCAAACCTTCTACAACATGTCTAAAGTGCGTCTCCCAACCATACAACTTCAGTACTTTCATGTTAGTCACTGCCTCCGTAATGGCCTTGAGCCTTATGTCTTGTGCTACCATGAGTTTTGTCAGGTACCTGTGTTGCAGTTTAACCATTGGAGTATTTACCACTATTATTAGAATCACTGCTAGTAGGGCTGCAATTGTCGCTTTGCCTACAGTATAGTAAATGACAAGAAGTGCAAGACATAATTGCAGACTCGTTGCCCATATCCGATGAAAAAAACATGGAAATTCACCAATTCTATAAGCATCTACTGTGACATAATTCAGAATCTGGCCCCCAGAATGAATTGCTTTAGCAGCAGTTGATAGTCTGAGTTGCTTCTGGTAAATTGCTGCAGAGAGCGTAGATCTTACTTGGACTCCAATCAGTCTTGTTTGAAAGTTCCATTGTCTTTCCGAAAGTGATTCCATACCTTTGGCCAAAAATAAGCCTGCGGCTAGTGCATAGCCCTCGTATTTAAAAGACTCCTTGCCTTGAGCAACCTGAATGAAAGCTTTAAGTAGCAGAGGACCAGAAGCAAGTGCAATTACCTTGATCAATGCAAAAAGACCGGACACTAAGATCGCTTTAAGCTGCCAGATAAATATAGTTGATAAAATTGGAAGAGAGCCAGAGGTTCCTTTTTTTGTCTGTGCTGTCAGTTGCTCCATAAACTTGGAGTAACACGTCTCTGCACGATCTTCATGCTTTAATTTCGGAAGATCAATGTCCTCCAAAACTTTAATTTTACCCTTCTTCAGTAGCGGGTTCAACCACCAGAAGGACATTATACTCAGAATTCCTGCATTACTGAAAGGAGTAACATTTTCAACCTCGTTGATTTTTATGTCATCGCCAGCCTCTTCACCTTGCGAACGTACAGAGGGTGTCTTCTTCAATTCTTGTTTCCATTTCTGCATATTTAAAATTCCACAAAAACACGTAAGGAAAATATATATAATTGCTCCTGGTCAAGTTAAGAAGAGGGCTGACAGAGGCTTGAAACCCTAAGATAACACCGCTAGCCACTGATGCCAACAATCTGGACTAGGTACTCCCAAGAGTAAGAGATTGTTTTCATTAAGACCACGGTTTTTAAAAAATTAATCTTTGAAATGTCATAAATTAAGAAAATTATCCCACTAAAGAAAACTATCATATTTCTTACACAAGCTTGTACAAGTCAGTAAATTTCAACTTACAAATACAAAACCATGATTAACATTCTGAAAATGCTAGATACCCAAAAATTGTTCCGAAATCTAGTTAGACAATATATGATTGGTTCCACCACACTAATAATAATAATAATAATAATGGGATCTTTATACGCACATAATCTGTCCAATTAAAATCAACCATTTGTCGGTTACATCATTTAAGGAAAAAAAAATTATGAACAACATTTGTGATAAGTAACATTACTCCTAACATTCAACCAGGAGCAAAAAACCATCATGCATACAAGAACACTAGCGCCTTCTGTTTTTCAATAATGACACACTCACGCACCCGTCTTGTCGTTATCTGTCTATGTTATGAACCCACAAGTGAATGAGTAAAGAACACACACCTTCTACGATCGACTTGAAGCAAATGCAGATATCATATAGAGGAAGAACGGAAGATTCTTGAGAGTCGAAGTATGATTAAGCAGATTCTCCAACGACAAGGATTTAATATGTAATGTATTAACCATTACAGTGAATTATTACTATAACTAGAAAATGGAGAAAATGCCCCATATGCGAATCATTACATGTGAAACGATTTCAATTTTAAAACAAACTTAAAATCGCCAATAATGCAATTTAATATGTTGATGAACGTCTAATTATAATGGTCATTTCCATTATTGGAGCAATTTAATCTGATGTATGACCTTGCACAGGGCGGAACTAGGGCTGAGCATTCGGTCGGTTCGGTCCAGAACCGGACCGGACCGAACGGACCGAGAACCGAACTTTGAAAATTTTCTGGACCGGACCGGACCGAAGTTTGCATATGGACCGAACCGGGACCGAACCGAAATAATTCGGTCGGTCCGGTCCGGTCCGCCAGAACCGAATTAAAAAAAAAATTAATCTGTATTTACAAAAAAAATCAGCAAGCATGATAAAAGAGAAAAAAGATAGTACCACCAATCCACATCCACCACAGATAATCTAGAGAGCTAACATTCAAAGCACAACTCCAAAATAGTCATAAGTTTATAAATTTTAAAAACCACCACAGTAGTCTCAAGTCTGCTAGTTCAAAAATAAAATAAATAGTCTGCTACTACTAGTCTTCAACTCTTCATCATTTTGTTTGTCCGCTGATGCTCTGCTGCTCATGTTCATGGAACTAACTCATGCTGTCATGCTCGATTAGGTATGCGTATGCTCGATTAGATTAGGTATAGAGAGTCTCGACGGTGAATATAGTCTATAGATATTAGATAGTATAATTATAATATGGTATTTAAAATATAAAATAAAATTATTATTTATATTATATATAAAAGTTCGGTCCATTCGGTCCAGGACCGAAATTTTTCGATGGGGACCGGACCGGACCGTATTTTATTTCGGTCCGGACCGAAATACCCGAACGGACCGAATTTTCAGAAAATTAGGACCGAACCGGACCGAAATTATTCGGTCCGGTCCGGTTTTTCGGTTTCGGTTCGGTTCTGCTCAGCCCTAGGCGGAACCAAGGGGGGGCTAGCCCCAGCGCCAGCCCCGGCTGAGAAAAAAATTAATAAGTAAAATATATATATATTCAACTTTTTAGCCCGGGGGCAAATTTAAAAATGATTATATATATAAAAAATTAGCTCAAATTGAAATTACATTTCTCTGAAATGGACTAGGTTTTGTTAACAAATCAGCTGGATAATTTCATTTATGATGTGCAAAATGATAATAGTTTCTCTGAGTTTCAAAATATTGCAGAGCTTGCTATTAAGATGGTCGGAACACATAGAAGTACAACTTATCCTTTGGTTTACCGTCTCACTGGGCTAGCTTTGATTTTAACTGTCGCAACAACTACTGTTGAAAGAGTGTTTTCTGCAATGAAAATACTTAAGACTTATTTGCGTAACAGGATGGGGATGAGTGGTTGAACGATAGCATGCTGGTTTACATCGAGAAGGTCATATTTAGAGACATAAACGACGAAATTATCTTACAAGGCTATCAAATTATGCAAAATCGTAGAGTTCAATTGTAGTTTAGCCCGGGGTCAAAATTAATCCTGGTTCCGCCACTGACCTTGCAGCAGCATGAGCATCTATAGTGATAGTTAATTTAATCTGATGTGTCTTGAGGTCTGAAGAAATATTTCTCTACAGAGTTGGTAAAACATATACTACCACGTTCTTTTAATTTTGGCACATTCCTAAGACTTTTACATTATAATTAAAATTATTATTTTTATAATTTTTTATTTAAATTATATCAATCATATAATTTTATTCCGAAATTTATCTTTCCAAAAATAATGAGTTTAATTCTATGATTAAACGACTAAAAAAATACATGTCAACAAGGAAAGCGACTATATTTTAAATCAACCGAAATAATTCACACGATACGAAATATTATAATAATAACATAATGTTCTTTTGAAAAGAAATATGACACATTTTTTATTCTTTATTATTCAATCAACAATTTTTTTAATAAGACAACTGAGTGTGTTTGCCCGGATTTTATATTTGAATTTTAAGCTATTTTAGACTCTAAACTGTATGTCTGCGTGATAAGTAAGAGTTAAATTTAGAAGTCGGTAGGATGTACTTTTTTAATCATTTTATATTATTTTAATGTTTTTTATAAAAATCAATTTCAACCCTAGAATAAACTATCAAATTTTTTTAATAACTCATAAGTCATTTAAAATATAAATTATCCAAACAGACAACCTAAACTAAGCACTTATCACAATAAGGAGCTGCATGGCTTATTTTATTTATAAATGAAAAATAATTTTTAATTTATCTATTTGGATATATTTTTTGATTTTTACGGCTTATTGAGTATAATAATTATTAACATAATAACAAAATATTATAAATTATTTTTAGAATGGTCCTTTACATTTTTCTAAAATCAAATTTCAAAATACAAATAAGTTAGTCTCGACTTGATATGACTTATAAGCTGGGAGTTGACTTATATATTATTTACATAAATGGAATGAAAAATTGTTGAATGGTTCCCACGGATATAATTCTAAATTAATAATAAATTTTAATCAATAAAAATATACTTTAATGTGTTCATTATAATAAATAAAATTATATGATATCAACCTTTTTCTTTTCTTACAAAATTGGTAGAATAATTACGAAGTTTGTAATTTATAATAAAATAATACAAAAACTTACGAATACACAATAACGATTTCAAACTATAAAATTCAGAAAAATAATAAAGAGATTTCATGATATTTATAATAAATTACTTATTACGACTAATATAAATTTTTGTGATTCATGAAGTTTCATAGTATATATTCATGTACTAATTGTATTGTACAATTAAAACAAAATCATAATAATTAAATAATTAAAAGATATATAATATAATGTAAAATAAGTATAATATTGTAATAATTAAAAAGAGTAACAAAAGTAAAGATCAAAATATTTGAACCATTCGGACACAGTTTAAAGGCAGGGTGGTTCAGAGGAAAATTTGTGTATTTTAAGTTTTTAACTACCGATTCAACTAGTGTCATTAGTGAATAAAAAACAAATGACTCCTGAGTCATTCTAAATTATACTGTACAAGTCACCCCTAAATTATTACTCTCGTCCCTTCCATTTCTTTACATTTGTGTCCCACCCAATTGTTTACATTTCAAAACTTACCAAAAATAGTCTATGGGTCCCGCCACTTCTCCACTTTTCTTTCCATTTCACACTATTTTTACTCCACTATCTTCTTTTTATACACAAAAAATCAATAGGTCCCACTACTTCATCCATTTTTCTTTCTCTTTTCTCTCTACTTTATACATAATTCTTAACTTCCGTGTCCAACTCATTTGATAATAAACTAGTTGAGAAACCGCGCGTTGCGGCGGCCTATAAAAATTATATTAATGATTCTTATATTATAAAAATCTTGATGTAATACCAATACTAATATATAAAATTGCGAAATTGGACTATAATTCATGGTGAAAAATTGAAAATAAATTTGTACACGTAATTAACAATTTAAAGCATAATGAATCTTAATTTTATTTGTTTTTTTTAAAAATAATCATGTTCTTACATTGTCACCTTCCTCCAATTTTTTTGGATTGATTGTGCATAAAAACATCTAACTTAATTAAATCTGCGAGATAGCAGTCTATAACTACCCTCTTAAAAGTTGCTTGAACGGAGCAAACAGATAATGCATGAATAATATTTTCATGTATACAAAGTAAATCATATAAAAATTAACAACAACAAACATGTCCGATGAACAAAACAAATATTATAAAAGAATAACCAACAAACATACATCACTAATAGTTAATTTATTAATATCAACCATCAATATCATGTCAAGACTACATTCTTTTCTCGTGTTTGGATTTGTCGACTCCAATATAACGGTCTATAACTACCTTTGCTTGCTACAACTTTTATTTTTTTAATACTGTATAAACAACCTTCACTCATCGTTGAAGAAGAACGGCACCTCCGAGTTAGAAATCGAGCAAGAGAACTATCACCAGAGAGAGGTAGGGTTATGGTATTGAGAGAGAGGAGGTTGTGTTTAGATGATCTAAAACCCTACAATCTATAGGGGTATTTATAGGTGCAGAAAGACTTGTGTGCTACTCTTTCCTATAATTAAATAATTTGAAACAAAATCAGATTAAAACTTTCAAGCTATTATATTCCATAAATAATCTGTTTTTCCCATAATTAAATAATCTGAAACAAATTCAGATTAAAACTTTTAAGCTACTATATTCCATAAATAATTTAAAACAAAATTAGATTTTGAAACGTGCTTCTAATATACCCGAAACTAAAGAAGGTAGTTCTAATTTTTAATATTTTTCATCCAAAAAATCCAGAAAATTAGAAAAATAGAACGGAGCGATGTGAGAGGCGCCACCTACATGCCCCTCACTTCTCCTTTATATAGGTAATCGAGCAATAGAACTATCACCAGAGAGAGTTAGGGTTGTGGTATTGAGAAAGAGGAGGTTGTGTTTAGATGATCTAAAACCCTACAATCTATAGGGGTATTTATAGGTGCAGAGAGACTTGTGTGCTACTCTTTCCTATAATTAAATAATCTGAAACAAAATCAGATTAAAACTTTCAAGCTATTATATTCCATAAATAATCTGTCTTTCCCATAATTAAATAATCTGAAACAAAATCAGATTAAAACGTTCAAGCTACTATATTCCATAAATAATTTAAAACAAAATTAGATTTTGAAACGTGCTTCTAATATACCCGAAACTAAAGAAGGTAATTCTAATTTTTAATATTTTTCATCCAAAAAATCCTGAAAATTAGAAAAATAGAATGGAGCGATGTGAGAGGCGCCACCTACACGCCCCTCGCTTCTCCTTTATATAAGTATATTGATCGGAGGGAGGGAGGGAGTAGAAGTTACTACTACTCGTATAATTTTATAAGTCGGCTTAAACGAATCGAAAAATATCAACTTGATCCCCCTTTGTATGTTTTATGAAAATAATATCTTTTACAATGACGTCAGTCATGTGACAAAATTAACCAGCCGATGCGATCCAATTGAACAATTTATAATGTTGGTTGATGTCGCCTGAATAAGACCAATATTCCTTAGTTAACTTCCTGAACAGCGAACCTTCCCTACTTAACAGTTTATTAGGCTCATCGTATACTCCACCAACTCTCATGCATTTTTTTTAAAAAAATTATAAACAAAGAACTCTTTGTTCGAGATATAAATTTTAAATTACTTTGCATATATTGAGTTGAAATGAACGAAATTCATGTCTCAATCCATGTAACTTTGTACCGAAGGAGAAATCAGAAATTCTCAGGCTCTTTTCGCAGTAGCTTCTTATGCAAATTTCTTGTAATATCACTAATTTTAAGGAAAATAATATATTTAGCATAATGTAATATATATCAAAGTAACGTTTTATAAATACATGGCCAATAATGTCAGCAATACGCTATTATAGAATGATAATAACATAAATTGTCCTTGCCCGAATGGATATCAAGCTAACCCGAATTTAAAAGAAATTCATCATCCGATCGGATTTTATGAAAGCGTTTTTATGAGAAAGGAAAAAACCCTAGCTAATTGCCCGAGACGAAGTTATACACTCAAAAGTAAAATGACAACCCTAATTAAAGGTTTTAGCAGAGCAAAAAGAAAGAGCATGGGTAAGCAAATCCTTGTTTTATCTTCAGGTGTGCCTATTGCTCAATGCTCTGCATTTGCTTGTGTTGTGTATGTATGCATGCATGGAATTTGGTGGCAATATACCGGTTGTCTAGATTGAGTTCGGTTAACAAGAGAATGGGAACCTCGTGTTGGTGTTTTCACAAGAGGTTTAAGGGTCTGTTTGGGAGTGCTGTTAAAAATTATTGTGCTGTCAGAAAAAGTGCTGATAAAAAATGTGCTGTTGTAAAAATCAGATAACTGTTTGGTAATTCTTTTTGATATTTGTTTATTTTTAGTTATAATATAAAATAATAATGTTTTTGATGAGGTTTGATAATAAAATCTATAACAGCTTTCTACAAAAACTAAAAAGCAGCTTTTTCCAAAAGCATGGGGACCTGTTTTTTCTAAAAACAACTTTTCAGCTAAAAGTTGTTATCGGAAAAGTTACTTTTAGATTTACCAAACAGTTTTGCAGCTGTTTTTCAGCGAAAAGCTAATCTTGTTATCGGCAACAGCAACGCCAAAAAGTACTAAATAAGCAAATTATTATATGGAATGGGAATCTTATTCCAATTTTGGGGTAACCAAACCTAATAGCCTCCATTCCCATGCCCCACTTTCCCATTCCCCCCACAATCCAAATGCCCCGTACAGCCGTACTATATGTTATGCATGCAAGTATTCTCTGAGCCATAGCTCTGGTTATCACTCTACAACCCTGAAATTCTTTAAATTGTTTGATGTTGTTTGTGGGCACCAGAATAAGACCAGTATTCCTCAACTAGCTTCCTGAACAGCGAGCCATCCCGATTCAACAATTTATTGGGCTCATCATACTCCACCATCTCTCCTGCATTTTCCAAAACAAAAAATCACTATAACAAATATTTTCATGACTAACACTTACATACTGATGTATGTGCTTAAAAAGTTACCATTTCTCATGGAAAGCACCATTGTGCAGTCAATCACAGTTGGTATTCTGTGAGCCACTGTTATCACGGTGCAGCCTGCAAATTCCATCCTTATGGTTTTCTGTATTATAGTGTCTGTTGCATTGTCAATTGATGCTGTTGCTTCATCAAGAACTAGGATCTTCCTCCTCTTTAATAATGCCCGTCCCAGGCAAAATAACTGACATTGTCCCAGGCTCCAATTTGATCCGTCCTCCACAACTGCCATTCATCTTTATGTTAGTAACAAACACAGAGGTATGTATATTCTTTACTTAGCTTTTTACAGAACTGTTTTCTTACCCAAGGAGTTCAGCCCTTCTTCTTTCTCTTGAACAGCCTCTCGGAGGTGACATTTCTCAAGAACCTTCCTCGCATTACATAGTTACACACAAAGTAGTGTCATTTTTTTTATAGGAAATGAAAACAAAGATTGGACTCCGAATGAGCAACTGGATAATAGTTTACCTGCCAAATTTCACTATCAGTATGCTCAAAGAGGGGGTCTATGTTATATCTGACGGAACCACTGAAAAGTGTTGGATCTTGTGGGATGATGCTAAGCTGTGTTCTGAGGTCATGAAGCCCAATTTTAGAGATATCTATGTCATCTATTATTATCTTTCCAGCCGTAGGTTCTACAAGGCGAAACAAGGCACTTATCAAAGTTGTCTTCCCACTACCAGTCCTGCCAACAATTCCAATTCTATGTCCTCCTTCAAAGATGCAACTGATTCCACGCAAAACTAGAGGCGCATTTTGTCGGTATTTTACCTGCTTAATTCAGACTTTTCATTATGTACCAGTATCTACAAACATAAATTTATGAACAAAATAAACCACAAAAGAGACACTGATACCTTTAGATTGTTGATTTCTACTCTCCCAGAAACTGGCCAGTTAAGTGGAGGACGGTTATCTTCTAGTTTTTCGGGGGCCTCACTAGGAATGTGCATGCACTGTTCTAGCCTCTCCACGGAAATGATGAAATTTGACAGCATGCAGTGCATATTTATAGCATATACAAGGAATTCATTCATTGAAAGGGCGTATGATAGAGCCATCCCGACATATCCTGTAATTTATAAGTAAGTGATAGACGCACTTAGCTCTGTTTTAGTCCTCGGATGACAATAAAACTGAACAAGACACTTTCAAGCTCACAAATGGAGCTGCACCAACATGAAAAAAAATTTGTGCAATATAAAAGAAGATACCTAACCTGATTTAGAAGCTCCAAGAGGCATCAAAGTCATGCCAAGTGCAGAGAATGAGACGATAACTGCACATAATCCTTCCAGATGTAGTATCAACCACTCATTTGCTGAAAAACTGTGGAAGTATGGAATTGAGTTTGCATCAATAAGACGGAAGTTTTCAGAAATAAACCTATTTTCTTCTTTAAAGGCTCTGATGGTCACCGCTCCAGCAATTGACTCGGCAAGCTGGCTTGCAACTGAAGACTTTGTCGTGCCATTAATACGCATCAACTCATTAGCCGAAGCTAAGTAGAATTTCTGCAAGTTCAGTTACAAGAATCTTGAGTTCTTTCTAAAAGAGTATTTTACATTTCTTAGCAGTGTTGTAAAATTACCTGTAAAACTATGGTAATATAAACTGTGGGAATGATGAGAAATAAGATAGGCCAGGTGAGTACAGCCAATATTCCAAAGCTGAGACACGTGTTCAATGCTGATCCGATTGCAGTTGCAAATTTTATTGCCACTTCAAGGTCTATGATACTCAGATCAGAAGATAACTATTGAAAGTATTAAATATGTAAGTCATATGATGATCGTATTATCACGACTGTAATGTAAATTTGGCTAATTTAGATATCCTTACCCGGCTCAGTATCCTTCCAACAGGTGTCGAATCAAAGTAGGACATAGGTGCTCGAAAGATTGACACTACTGCCTTGGAAAAAATAGATTCCGACGCCTTAGTACTTAATTCAACTACTACATAAGATCTTATAAGTAGGCACACTGACATTACACACCCAATCCCAGTGTATACTGCATTTAGTATGACAATGCTTATAGCGGGATTTTGAAGTTCAGCAGCCAACCAAACACCTTGACCTAATTGACCAACTATGAATAACATATGGAATATGACTGATAGTGAAAGGTATAAGAATCCCTGGTTTTGCTTTAAGTATTGTTTGTAAGGTTTTAGACCGCGGTCTCCGGTCTCTTTCTGCTCTTTTTCAATCAACTGGTCTCCCAGCCCTTTGTGAAGCTCTTCTTCAACATCAATTTCTTGTATCTCTTGGTTGGAAACTGTAGGACTTTGTGGAGAACTATAACTCATTCGTCCTTCCGGATTGGTAGCATCACTTTTCACAATCAAAAGATTTTGAAAATCTGGACTATGAACTAACTGCTGGTACTTATCAGCTTGCAGGATTTTCCCTTCAGACATTAGCTGCCAAAAACAATTGCTTCTTATTTTCTGAATATGTATCACTATTAAATGGATTCGAAAAATGAAAGACATTAATAATCCCTCATTCTTCTCTACTGTAAAAGGGAAAACAATATCTCATGTTTTGATTAAAATTACTAACCAGAATAATATCAAAAACAGGGAGGAAGTCAACTTGGTGGGTGACAAGCATAACCGTTTTTTCTGATAATGCTCCCATGACATACTCCTGCAAAAATCAAAATTTGTCCATAAAACAAAGGAAAATCTTTGAAATGGAACTGAAATTAGCTTAAAACATAGGTCACATTAAATAAGCTGGTTGCAGTATGTGCATCCACAGCGCTAAATGGATCATCAAGAAGGTATATATCTGCATCTTGATATAGTGCACGAGCAAGTTGAACCCGCTGTTTCTGCCCACCGCTGAGGTTAACACCTCTTTCCCCTATTACTGTCTGATCACCACATGGAAGAATTTGCAGGTCCTGTACAAGTGAACATCTTTTTAGTACTTTATGGTACTTTTCTTGATCCATAGATGACCCGAAGAGTATATTCTCTTGTATAGTGCCTGTTTGGATCCATGCTGTCTGAGCAACATAAGCTACCTTTCCATCCACCTGGACCTATAAAATTCAGAAGTACTCATTTCAGTTGAACCGGTGAGAAAACACATTGCAAAGCTGCATGTTTATAAATTGAGATTTATATGTTAGTCAAATTCTGCAGGAACATCTTTGAGAATGTGTGTTACTTCTGATTTATATTATAATTTTAATATTTAGGAGGAGAAATCATTTGTGACTCACCGTGCCCTTAGTGCATGAAACTTCTCCAAGAATTGCAGCTAAAAGGGTTGATTTACCTGAGCCAACTTCTCCGCAAATTGCAACCTTCTCGCCAGATTGTATATTCAAATTTATATTCTCCAGAGTGAGCTTTGAGGAATTGATATCCCATGATAAACTTGCTTCTTTAATTAATATAGACTGTGCAATTACCTTGCAATGACCTTCACTTCTTTTTTGCAATTCAGATTCCTCAAGGAACTGCTGGATACGAGTTAATGCAACCTTTGCTTCAATGAAACTTCCTACAACATCAGGTAAAAGCCTAATATGCTCTTGGACAATACGGATTGTTGCAAGAAATGTAAACACGTTGCTAGTATCTAGAGGAACTCCCATCAGATAGCATGCCCAGAAAGTTACTACTGTAATTACGAGAGGGGATGACCAAAAGAGTGCTAGGTAATAGCCTCTTTGTGTCAGAATTGCGGACAACCACCTTTCTTCTTCTTTCCTCAATCCTTCTACAACATGTCTAAAGTGGGTCTCCCAACCATACAACTTCAGTACTTTCATGTTTGTCACTGCCTCCGTGATGGCCTTGAGCCTTATGTCTTGTGTTACCATGAGTTTTGTCAGGTACCTGTGTTGCAATTTAACCATTGGAGAATTTCCGACTATTATTAAAATCACTGCTAGTAGAGCTGCAATTGTCGCTTTGCCTACAGTATAGTAAATGACAAGAAGAGCAAGACATAATTGCAGACTTGTTGCCCATATCCGATGAAAAAAATATGGAAATTCACCAATTCTATAAGCATCTACTATGACATAATTCAGTATCTGGCCCGGAGAATGAGATGCTTTAGCAGCAGTTGATAGTCTAAGTTGCTTCTGGTAAATTGCTGCAGTGAGCATAGATCTTACTTGGACTCCAATCAGTCTTGTTTGAAAGTTCCATTGTCTTTCAGAAAGTGATTCCATACCTTTGACCAAAAATAAGCCTGCAGCTAAGGCATAGCCCTCGTATTTAAAAGCCTCCTTCCCTTGAGCAACCTGAATGAAAGCTTTAAGTAGCAGAGGACCAGAAGCAAGTGAAATTACCTTGATCAATGCAAAAAGACCGGACACTGAGATTGCTTTAAGCTGCCAGATAAGTATAGTTGATAAAATTGGAAGAGGACCAGAAATTCCTTTTTTGGTCTGCGCTGTCAGCTGCTCCATAAACTTGGAGTAACACGTCTCTGCACGATCTTCATGCTTTAATTTCGGAAGATCACTGTCCTCCAAAACTTTAACTTTACCCTTCTTCAGTAGCGGATTCAACCACCAGAAGGACATTATACTCAGAATTCCTGCGTTACTGAAAGGAGTAACATTTTCGACCTTGTTGATTTTTATGTCATCTCCAGCCTCTGCACCTCGCAAAGGTGTATAGAGGGCGCCTTCTTTCATTCTTGTTTCAATTTCTGCATATTTGAAGTTCCACAAAAACACATAAGAAAGATATAATAGCTCCTGGTTAAATTAAGAAGAGAGCTGACAGAGGCTTGAAACCCTAAGATAACACCACTAGGCACTGATGCCAAAAATCTGGACTATGTACTCCCAAGAGTAAAGAGGTTTTTTCCATTATGACCATGGTTTTCAACAAATTAATCTTTGAAATGTCATAAATCGAGAAATTTATCCCACCAAACAGGGGCGGATCTAGTAAAAAGCACCATTCCAAATTTTACAAAATCTTGGTCTCAGAAAATTTGAAAATATACTAGTGGTGTACGGAAATTTGCTTGGTATCCCTAAAAATACCCCAAGTCCTACAATCCTTGATCCACCCCTGCCACCGTAGCAAACTATCATATTTCTTACACAAGCTTGTACAAGTCACTGAAGTGAGTAAATTTCAACTTACAAATACAAAACCATGATCAAAAAAACATCATGCACACAAGAGCACTAGCACCTTCGTTTTTTCAATTATGACACATTCACGCACCCATCTTGTCTTTATCTGTGTACATGATGAAAACAAAAGTAAATGAGGAAAGAACACACACCTTCTACGATCGACTTGAAGCAAATGCAGATATCATACAGAGGAAGAAGGGAAGATTCTTGAGAGTTTGAAGTATGATCCAGCAGATTCTCCAACCACAAAAATTTAATATGTATTAAATTCTCACTGAGCAATGCAATCAATTATTACTCTAGCTAGACAATGATAAGGTTTTGTAATTACTCTATTTCTGGGCCTTTTAATGTGAACAAAGGAGCATCGATATTACATGATGTAGCCAGGTAGGCCATGCATGTTTTATCTCATTCATTGAGCAAGAATCGAACCTTTAATCTAACTTATCATAATTTAACCTTTTTCTATAACTAAAACAACATTCACACAAACCAGGACACATGTTCAACTTTTATCACTAGATTGAAGACGATTTCAATTTCAAATCAAAGTTAAAATCGGCAATCATGCAATTGCAGTAGTAGTTGTGTCTCGGGGTCTGAAGAAATATTTCTCTTTATGGAGTTGGTAAAACATATTTCACACGATACCAAGTATAATAATAATAGAGTAAATTCCTCTTTGCACCTGGTATCTTAGGGTGGTTTTTCAGTTTGGTCTCAATATTTTAAAAATATTTCAGTTTGTACTCCAAGTTTCCGGTCTCTCACAATTTGCACCCAGGTGAGGTGACCCTTTTACATCCAAACCAACGTTAAATTTAATGGAGTGGAGGGGTGGAATAAAACATACACAATTTCAAGGGTCATGTCCTCCTCTTTATATACTGACGTCGGAAATGAGACTATGATGCGGCGGTGGAGACGACGGTCCAGTTGATTGCTTGTTTTGAGTAAGAGCTCATCTTTTCGAAGCAGCCGATTGAGACGGAGCTTGGTACTACTCGTTTACCCGATGTTATTGAACTGTCGAGGGAGAGACGGGAGTTTATTTGTTTTTGGACTCTGATTTGGAGGGTTGCCTTTTTCCTAGGAGCGCCGGCCAGGTGCTCGATGAAATGCCACAATGAGTTGTTGATCTTGGAGGTGGTTGAGGTGGGGCTGCTTTTGAGGGAGAATTGTGGGTTTGTTGTGCTCGATTAAGAGGACGTCTTCGGGCTCGACTCGGTGGCGACAGAATGGGCAAGTCGAGTGAGCGTCTAGCCATGTATCGAGACATTCGACGTGGAATGCGTGTTTGCATTTTGGGAGTAATCGTAGAACTTCTGAGGGCTCGTAGTTTGCATTTTAGCCCGTCGTTTTGGCCTTTGAGTGAGCTGAAGCGGAAGACTGGAAGAATGTCTGTGATGTTAGGGTCGATTCCGGAAATTTTACGATGAGTGTGAGGGACTGTGCTGGCTTCTTGAATTATACTGTGTCTGCTTGGTTTCAGTGGCGGTTTCTTTTGATTTTGAAATTTCTACTTCTCCGTTTTGTTAAACTTCACTCAGTTTAATTTAACGGTGATTTAGATGGAAATGGTTTAACTGGGGGTAATTTGTGAGATACTGAAAATTTGGAGGTGCAAACTGAAATGTCTTGGACATTGAGTCAAATCGAAAAATGATCCTAAAATACTGCATGTATAATGGAATTTATTCATAATAATATGATATTCTTTGAAAGAAAATAGTATATATTACATATTATTTAATATTTATTAGTTTATCTATATTTTTTTAATATGATACTTCCTCGGTCCCAAATAAATTGGTAAATAGTAGAGGGAGCTCAACACGTATTTTAAATTCTTATAAAAATTAATTATTAATTAATTTTTGATTTTTTATCCTGAATACAAATGTGATATTTAAATATTTATTAAGAAACAGAATATTTTAAAAATAAATCATAAAGTTATTCTAGGTCAATGTAATAACTCAATGCGGTACAGACAAGAAAAAAAAATTAATTTGATCACCTTTATTATATTCATAAAATTGAATATCTTTACAACAATCTGATTTATTCGACAAAATTAACCGGCCGATGTGATCCCACCATACTGAACAGGATCATACGGTTAATGTTGGTTGATGCCGCCAGAATAAGTTCTGCAGTATTCCTGAACTAGCTTCCTGAAAAGCGAACCTTCCTTTGTTTAACAGTTTATTAGGATCATTATACTCCACCATCTCCACACAATAACCTAGCATGTAGTGATCATCATATTCATACACTACCAAGTACCGATCACCACTGGCGGAACCAGGATTAATTTCGACCCCGGGCTAAATTATTATTAAAATTTCAGCAAAAAAATTAAAAGTAAATATGCATATCTTAATTGGTTAAGTGGTAACATCTTTACTGCCGTTTTTTGAGGAAGGAATGGATGACAACTGAATTCTACGATTTTGCATATTTTGATAGCGTTGTAAGATAACTTCATCGTCTATGTCTTTAAATATGGCCTTCTCGATGTAAACCACCATGTTAAGTGGGCTATTTTTTATATATATAATCATTTTTAAATTTGTCCCCGGGCTAAAAAACTAAAAATAAATAAGTTATACTTATTATTTTTTTTCTCAGTCGGGGCTAGCCCCCGTGGTTCCGCCTTTGCCAATCACTACAAGAAAAACCGGCTAAATTTGACCGATTAAATCTAAGCAGCTATTTTTTATTATAGAGTGTTGGTGCACATAACACATGTGTAAGTCTTACACTGTAAGATGAGAATATAGCTGAATATTGTATTGCAGTAGTTGGGGGTAGTTGGCAAGTCTTGATGTCTTATTTTGTGGTGCGCCATGTATCTTTATCTTAAGATTTTATTTTTATTTTTGTATTCGGAGTTGGTAAAAATCATATTTCATGCTATACGAAATATAATACAATGTTAATGAATTTGATCGCTTTTTATGTTTTTACAGCAAACCTAGCTAAATTGGATCATTCGTTGGATCATCCTGGTACTTAACAGAGTACTGAGCACTTGCAGAAATGAATTTTTACCCTTCTATTAGTTAAATCTAGCTACACACGCCTGCATCTCTGATCAACATACTGTATGGTTAATGTTGATTGTGGTCACCAGAATAAGAGCAGTATTCCTCAACTAGCTTCCTGAACAGCGAACCCTCCCGATTCAACAGTTTATTAGGTTCATCGTACTCCACCATCTCTCCTGCATTTCATAGAAAGAATCACTGAATGTTGTTGGCCTGCAACTTTCTGATACAATATTTAGCGCATAATTTTCAGATATGATGATGTACAATAAACGTGTAGTGCCCACCGTTTTTCATACAGCACCATTCTGCAGTCGATCATAGTTGGTATTCTGTGAGCCACTGTTATTACGGTGCAGCTTGCAAACTCTATCCTTATGGTTCTCTGTATTATGGTATCTGTTGCATTGTCGATTGATGCAGTTGCTTTATCAAGAAACTAGTATCTTCCTACTCTTTAATAATGCCCGTCCCAGGCAAAATAACTGACATTGTCCCAGGCTCCAATTACTGTCTGATCACCACTTGGAAGAATTTCCAGGTCCTGTACAAGTGAACATCTTTTTAGTACTTTATGGTACTTTTCTTGATCCATAAGTTATTCCATCCACCTGGACCTATAAAATTCAGAAGTACTCATTTCAGTTGAACCCGTGAGAAAACACATTGCAAAGCTGCATGTTTATAAATTGAGATTTATATGTTAGTCAAATTCTGCAAGAACATCTTTGAGAATGTGTGTGACTTCTGATTTATATTATAATTTTAATATCTAGGAGGAGAAATCATTTGTGACTCACCGTGCCCTTAGTACACTAAGCAGAGGACCAGAAGCAAGTTGGTAATGACACTCCAATCATGCTAGTGACTAAAATCGGAAAAATGGCAATGATTTTAGGGGCAAGGTTTTCTGCTTATTGTTGCACTTGTCGTTAGATTCATCCTCGCATTCCGATGATTCGGAAACCACCAGAGTTGACAAGAGAGAAATGAGGATGAAGAAGATGCAGATGAGCTTAATGAGCTTAGTAGCCATTAGAGCATTCAAATAGCCCGTCAAGTCAGTGTGATCAGATTAGTTGATTAGTAGTTGTACTTTGAGATAAGTTTGTACTAATCAACTTATCTGATCACACTGACTTGAGTGGCTATTCGACTGCTCTAATGGCTACTAAGCTCATTAAGCTCATCTGCATCTTCTTCATCCTCATTTCTCTCTTCTCAACTCCAGTGGTTTCCGAATCATCGGAATGCGAAAATGAATCCAACGACAAGTGCAACAATAAAAAGAAAGCCTTGCCCCTGAAAATCATTGCCATTTTTTCGATTTTAGTCACTAGCATGCTTTAAGTAGCACAGGACCAGAAGCAAGTGTAATTACCTTGATCAATGCAAAAAGACCGGACACTAAGATTGCTTTAAGCTGCCAGATAAATATAGTTGATAAAATTGGAAGAGGACCAGAAGTTCCTTTTTTGGTCTGTGCTGTCAGCTGCTGCATAAACTTGGAGTAACACGTCTCTGCACGATCTTCATGCTTTAATTTTGGAAGATCATTGTCCTCCAAAACTTTAACTTTACCCTTCTTCAGTAGGGGGTTCAACCACCAGAAGGACATTATACTCAGAATTCCTGCATTACTAAAAGGAGTAACAATTTCAACCTCGTTGATTTTTATGTCATCTCCAGCCTCTTCACCTAACAAAGGTGTATAGAGGGTGTCTTCCTTAATTCTTGTTTCCATTTCTGTATATTTTAAGTTCCACAAAAACACATAAGAAAGATTATAATAGCTCCTGGTCAAATTAAGATGAGAGTTGACAGAGGCTTGGAACCCCAAGAAAACACCACTGGCCACTGATGCCTAAAAATCTGGACTATGTACTCCCAAGAGTAAAGAGGTTGTTTCCATTACGGCCATGGTTTTCGAAAATTAATCTTTGAAATATCATAAATCAAGAAATTATACCACCAAACATGGCGGATCTAGTAAGAAGTCCCATTCTAAATTTTTACAAAATCATAGAATTTGTCTCAGAAAATTGGAAAATATATCAATGTTTTTCGAAAATTTGCTGTAAAAATACCCTAACTCCTACAATCCTAGATCCGCCCCTGCTTCCGAAGCAAACTATCATATTTCGTACACAAGCTTGTACAAGTCAGTAAATTTCAACTTACAAATACAAAACCATGATCAGAAAACCATCATGCCTACAAGAACAATAGCAGTCTAAGCCTTTGTTTTTTCAATTATGACACACTCACGCACCCGTCTTGTCTTTATCTGTGTACGTGATGAACACACAAGTAATTGAGGAAAGAACACACACCTTCTATGATCAACTTGAAGCAAATGCAGATATCACACGGAGGAAGAAGGGAAGATTCTTGAGAGTTGAAGTATGATCCAGCAGATTCTCCAGCCACAAAAATTTAATGACATATTGCATCGATATTGCATCGATATTGCATGACGTGGCCAGGTAGGCCATGCATGTTTTATGTATGATCTTGCAGCAGCAGTTGCATCTGCAGTATTAGTTGTGTCTTGGGGTCTGAAGAAATATTTCTCTTTATGGAGTTGGTAAAACATATTTCACACGATAAGAAGTACAATAATAATAGAGTAAATTCCTCTTTGCACCTGGTATCTTAGGGTGGTTTTTCAGTTTGGTCTCAATATTTTAAAAATATTTCAGTTTGTACTCCAAGTTTCCGGTCTCTCACAATGGTCTAGTTGATTGCTTGTTTTGAGTAAGAGCTCGTCTTTTCGAAGCAGCCGATTGAGACGGAGCTTGATACTACTCGTTCACCCGATGTTGTTATTGAACCGTCGAGAGGGAGACGGGAGTTTATTTTTTTTTGGACTCTGATTTGGAGGGTTTGTAGGAGTGCCGGCCAGATGCTCGATGAAATGCCACGATGAGTTCTTGTTTCTTGATCTTGGAGGTGGTTGAGTTGAGGCTGCTTTTGAGGTAGAACTGCGGGCTTCTTGTTCTCCATTTTGTTAAACTTCACTCTGTTGAATTTAAACGTTGGTTTGGATGGGAAAAGATTAATTGGGTGCAAATTGTGAGATACCGAAAATCTGAGATCAAATCAAAAATCATCCTAAAATACTAGATGCAAAATGAAATTTATTAATAATAATATAATATTCTTTGAAAGAAAATATTACATATTATTACATATTTATTAGTTTATCAATATTTTCTTAATATGATACTTTCTCCATCCCGATGAATCGTAACGGTAGAGGGAGCTTAACACGTATTTTAAATTTTTATTAAATATAATTTCATTAATTATTTTTTATTTTTTTATCCTGAATAAAAATGTGATAATTAAATATTTATTAAGAAATAGAATATTTTTTTTTTTTTGACAAAAAGAAATAGAATATTTTAAAAATAAATCATAAAATTATTCTATGTAATGTAATAACTCAATGCGGTACACAAGGAAGACAAAAATAATTTGATCACCTTTATTATATTCATAAAATTGAATATTTATACAACAATCTGATTTTTTCGCTTTTTATGTTTTTACAGCAAAATTAGCTAATTTGGATCATTCGTCGAATAAGACCAGTATTCCTCAACTAGCTTCCTGAACAGCGAGCCCTCCCGATTCAACAGTTTATTAGGTTCATCATACTCCACCATCTCTCCTGCATTTCATAAAAAGAATCACTGCATATACACAAATTTTGTTGGCCTGCAACTTTCTGCTACAATATTTGCGGATAATTTGCAGATATGATGATGTACAATAAACGTGTAGTACTCACCGTTTTTCATTGACAGCACCATTGTGCAGTCGATCACAGTTGGTATTCTGTGAGCCACTGTTATTACAGTGCAGGTTGCAAACTCTGTCCTTATGGTTCTCTGTATTATGGTATCTGTTGCATTGTCGATTGATGCAGTTGCTTCATCCAGAACTAGGATCTTCCTCCTCTTTAGCAGTGCCCGTGCCAAGCAAAACAATTGTCTCTGCCCCATGCTCCAGTTTGAACCATCTTGAGCAACTGCCATTCGTGTTCAAGTTAGTAACACGCTTAAAAAACACAGCAACATGTGTTTAGACATGCATATTGTATATCTAGCTGCTTCTAAAGGTTGAGACTCCGCGGTTCATGGGTATCTTAGGCGCAAAGACTCATACCCCACCCCCACGACAAGGTTATAAAACTTAATTGCTACAAAATATATAGAAGAAAAAATGAAGTCTTTTTTATCTGTACGATTGCTTTCTTACCCAATGAGTTTAGCCCTTCTTCTTTCTCTTGAACAGCATCCCGAAGGTGACATTTCTCAAGGACCTTACATCACATGGTTGATAGTTGCACAAACTGGTATCAGTATATTGAAGGATTTTTGACACATTAAATTTTCACATTAATAACGGGAGAAACTATACCTGCCAAATTTCAATATCAGTATGTTCTGCTAAGGGGTCTATGTTATATCTCACAGAACCACTGAAAAGTGTCGGATCTTGTGGAATGATGCCAAGCTGTGATCTAAGGTCATGAAGCCCAATTGTGGAGATTTCTATGTCATCTATTATAATCTTGCCTTCAGTAGGTTCTACAAGGCGAAATAATGCACTTATCAAAGTTGTTTTCCCACTACCAGTCCTTCCAACTATGCCAATACTATGCCCTCCTTCAAAAATGCAACTAATTCCACGCAGAACTAAAGGGGCATTTGGCTGGTATTTGACCTGCGTAATTAAGAATTTTCATTATACAGTAGAGTGTTTTTGCATAAGATTTTATGACAAAGTAAAAAGATGAACAAGACCTTTAGATTGCTGATCTCTACTCTCCCAACACTCGGCCAGTTAGGTGGAGGCTGGTTTTCATCTATCGTTTCAGGGGCTTCACTACGAATGTGCATGTACTGTTCTAATCTCTCCACAGAAATGATGGAATTTGATAACATGCTCTGCATCTGTACAGAATATACGAGGAACACATTCAAGGAAAGTGCATATGATAATGCCATTCCAACATATCCTGCCAACAGAAAATAGGCAGCTGAACCACTTTGTTCCAAAAAGATTTCTTATCCTTTAGATGCTAACTTACATTGAAGACATTTTCAAGTATAAAAATGACAAGTAACATGAGAAAAATGTTTGGAAGATCAGTTGTGATAACAAACCTGATTTAGAAGCTTCAAGAGGCATCAGAGTCATGCCAAGTGCTGAGAATGAGACAATAACAGCACATAATATTTCTAGACGTTGTATCAACCACTCATTTGCTGAGAAACTGTGGAAATAAGGATTTGAGTTGGCATCAATAAGATCAAAGTTCTGTGAAATGAATCGATCTTCTTCTTCAAATGCTCTGATAGTCACTGCACCAGCAATGGACTCAGCAAGATGGCTTGCAACTGAAGACTTTGTTGTGCCATCAATACGCATCAACTCATTAGCAGAAGCCAGGTAAAATTTCTGCTTGTTTTAAAAAAAACCATGATTACTTCTAAATGTCTAGATACTAAAGGACATTCACATTTCTTAGCAGCTTTATAAAATTACCTGTAAAACTTTGGATATATAAACTGTGGGAATGATGAGAAATAAGATAGGCCACGTAAGTACAGACAATATTCCAAAGCTGAGATACGTGTTCATTGTTGTTCCAATCGCCATGGTAAATTTCATTGCCAAATCGAGGTCCACGATACTGAGATCAGAAGACACCTATTGAAGTAATGGATATGTAAGTCCTAAACATAATTATCATGACTAAACGTTTTATGTTTTATTATAAATATGAATCATCTGAAGATCCTTACCCGGCTTAATATCCTTCCAACAGGTGTCGAGTCAAAGTAGGACATAGGGGCTCGAAAAACGGAGAATATAACCTTTGAAAAAATAGACTCTGATGCCTTAGTACCTAGTACAACTACTGCATAAGATCTAAAGAGTAAGCCAAGTGACATCACACACCCAATAACAGTGTATATCCAGTTCAGTAAAAAGGTGCTTATATCAGGATTCTGTAGTTCAGCAGCCAACCAGACACCTTGTAGTAATTGACCAACTATGAATACCATATGAAATACAACTGATACTGAGAGGTATAAGAATCCCTGGTTTTGCTTCAAGTATTGGATGTATGGTTTTAGACCAGTGTCTCCGGTCTCTTTCTGTTCTTTTTCTATAAGCTGGTCTCCTGAACCTTCTATTAACTCATCTTTAGCATCAATATTTTGGATCTCTTGGCTGGAAATTCTAGGTCTTTGTTGAGAACCATAAGTAGTCCGCTTCTCTAAATTGGTAGTGTCATTGTGTGCAATGAGAAGGTTTTGAAATTCAGGACTATGGGCCAGTAAATGATGGTAATTATCAGCTTGAAGGATTTTTCCCTCAGACATCAGCTGCCAAGATATATTTTACTGAGAAAAGAATTCCATAAATAGAAAGATTTTCAGGTTGTTAAACTACTAACCAGAACAACATCGAATACAGGAAGGAAGTCGACTTGGTGTGTCACGAGCAAAACAGTTTTCTCTAATAATGCTCCCATGACATACTCCTGCACAAATCATATTTATTCTGTAAACAAAGAAAAGCGTTCTTAAAACAGGATATGAAAATGATTTAGAACTGTGATCACATTAAATAAACTGGTTGCAGTATGTGCATCAACTGCGCTGAATGGATCATCAAGAAGGTATGTGTCTGCATCTTGATATAGTGCACGGGCAAGTTGAACCCGCTGCTTCTGCCCACCACTGAGATTAACACCTCTTTCCCCTATTACTGTTTGATCACCAGAAGGAAGAATTTCCAGGTCCTGTACAAGTGAACATCTTTTTAGTACGTCTTGGTACTTTTCTTGATCCATTAATGACCCGAAGAGTATGTTCTCTTGTATGGTGCCTGTTTGTATCCATGCTGTCTGAGCAACATAAGCTATCTTTCCATAGACCTGGACCTGGAAAAACATATGTTTTTGACTAAGATTATGTTCACTGATATTTGAGATAACTAAAAATACTTCGACATTTGGAAGAATCGACATTTGAGACTCACCGTGCCCTTAATGCTTGGAACTTCTCTGAGAATTGCAGCTAAGAGGGTTGATTTACCTGAGCCAACTTCTCCACATATCGCTACCTTTTCACCAGGTTTTATATTTATATCTATATTTTCCAATGTGGCTTTGGAAGAATTGATATCCCAGGAAAAACTTGCTCCTCTAACCACTATAGACTTTTCAATATACTTGAAGTGACTTTTTGCACTTCTTTTTTGCAGTTCAGGTTCCTCAAGAAACTTTGCAATGCGAGCTAAAGAAACCTTTGCTTCAATGAAAATGCCGGCAACATCAGGTAAAACCCTAATAGGCTCTTGAATGATACGGACTGCTGCCAAAAACGTAAATACAGTGCTAGTATCTAGAGGAATATTCATGAAATAGCACGCCCAGAAAGTAACTATTGTTATTACGATTGTGGATGACCAAAAGAGAGCTAAATAATAGCCTCTTTGAGACAGGACCGCAGATATCCACCTTGCTTCTTCTTTCCTCAATCCTTGTATAACGGTCCTAAAGTGTGTCTCCCAAGCATACAACTTCAATATTTTCATGTTTGTCACTGCCTCTGTAATAGCCCTGAGCCTTCTGTCTCGTGTTACCATGAGTTCTGTCAGATACTTGTGTTGCAGCTTGGCCATTGGAGAATTTCCCAACACTATCAAAATTACTGCAAATAAAGCTGCTATCGTTGCTTTGCCTACAGAATAGTAAAAGATAAGAAGCGCTAGAGATAATTGAAGACTTGTTGCCCACATCTGATGAAAATAGTACGGAAATTCACCAATTCTATAAGCATCTACTATGACATAATTTATTACTTGGCCTGGAGAATGAAATACTTTAGCAGCATTTGAAAGTCTAAGTTGCTTCTGGTAAATAGCAGCAGATAACGTAGATCTGACTTGAAGTCCAATTAATCTAGTACGAAAGTTCCATTGTCTCTCTGACAGTGATTCCAAACATTTGGCCAGAAATAAGCCAGCAGCCAGTGCATATCCCTCGTACTTAAATGCTTCTTTGCCTTGAGCAACCTGAATGAAAGCTTTAAGTAGAAGGGGGCCGGTAGCAAGTGCAAGTACCTTGGTTAATGCAAAAAGACCCGACAGTAGGATAGCTTTCCGCTGCCAGATAAATATACTTGACAAAACTGGAGGAGATCCAGAAGTTCTTTTTTCTGTCTGTGCAGTCAGATGCTCCATAAACAAGGAGTAACAGGTTTCCACGCGATCTGTATGCCGTAATTTTGGTAGGTCTCTGTCCTCAAAAACTTTCACTTTACCCTTCTTCAGTATTGGGTTTAACCACCAGAAGGACATTCTACTCAAAATTCCTGCAGAACTAAAAGGAGTAACATTTTCATCCTCGCTGATTTTATTTCCAGCACCGGCCCCTTCACCTTGCAAAGGTGTATAAAGAGTAGCTTTGTCGATGCCAGTTTCAGTGTTTGCATGTTTTAGTTCTGCTAAAACACATAAGAAAAATAAAATTGCTCCAGGCATAGTTAACACATCAAGAACGCTTTTCAAGGATGCTTTGCTGTAGGCAATGACTTCCCAGCCTGATGAGATGCTGATGAATGCAGCATAGAGTACAAAGAGAGCTGATAAAAGCTTCAACGCAATATCAGGTGCATATTGTTGCTTTCTGAAACTAAAAGTACCAAGAATCACCATTATGAAACCTTGGAAGAACACCACTAGCCACTGATGTAGTGGTAAGAGGGTGCTTTCTGAACTGATTTTTTGAGTAATGATTGCAATTCCTAGACCAGAATAAAGCAAGCCAATGCCACAGTTCAAAACGAATGACCATAATGCCAGTGGCACGTAGCCTTGACGTGATTGGGAAACTACAATATCACTCCGCGATGATTTATACAGGATGACAGTGAGATAACTTATGAAGAGAAGTATATTTAAAAAGATGACAAAGATGTGACTGACACATGAATTTGCACTAAAAATGTCTACAAAACCAGAGTTGCATCTTCCAACTTCATATGTGCATATACTTGTCCAGAGATCTGCATTCATATCAACGAGTTCTTTCCAAATAAGCACTGTTTATGCACCAATAAAATGCACAGACACGCAAGCCTGTTGCAGTAACTTGATCATAAGCAAAATTGCAAGTAATTAGTTCAAAGGCAAATAACTTTGTAGAGAATAAACAATAGTTTTGGCTTTGGCAAAGCATTCTAGCAAACATTTAACACTGCAAAATACTTCAAAAATTACTTCCATCACTTCAAGAATTCAAGTCATCAAACACTTAGTATACAGAATTGGATCATCTAATAAAAGCAAAACATTCATACATGTTCTTTTACAAGTAACCAATTTTAACTCTAAGAACTATCCAATAAAAAGCAATCTAAACAGAACCACCATGCACACACTGTGTGTATGTGTGAAAGAACTTATAAAATTACCTTCTATGATAGTTCTGAAGCAAATGCTGAGGGAGAAGGATGATTCTTGAGAGTTGAACTATGATCCAGCAGTATGGGCATCTATTTTAGTATTTATATAGCAAAGAAACCTAGGATTCTTGAAGTTTGATCTTCATAAAAAGTTGTATAATATGTTGATTATTGATGGTCACACAAGACATGTAAAAGCTGAGATCATAGCTCAACAACCTTGTATCACAGTTGTTTTCATGCGCTGCAGCATTGGAAGGTGAGAAATGAGAGTAGATAATATATTATATACAAATTTCTTGAATATATAACTTATATATAGATATATATTTAACTTATCGGAAAATAATTTATACAACGTCTATTTGGGCTTGACTTTAAAAATTATTGCACTGTTAGGAAAAATTCTCATAAAAAAATCGATGTTTTAGAAATTAGAGATAATGTCTTGTTTTTTTTTTTGAAATTTGCTTATTTTGAGTTATAATATAAAAAATAAAATTTTTGTTGAGGTTTAATAATAAATCTCTGACGGCTTCCCAAAAACTAAAAATCAGCTTTTTTCGTCTTTTTTTTCTTTTGAAAAATAATTTTTCAGCTAAAAATTAACATTCGACATCTATTTTTCAACAAAAAATTTAATTATAATTTTGTCATAAGGGTCTATGTCAAGTACCTCCCACACATTCGTTAAAGTTCAATTATAATTTTGCCATGACCAAACATGCGTTGTTGATTGCAAATATGCCAAGAGGAAAATATGCACAAACGATGGGACAAACACATTATTAATCACTAGAGTTCAAATTTTGAAAGGCGTTATCACTTTCTTGGATTGATACCCGACGAAAACCGAATCTTGGACCAATCCCGACAATGCATATCATTCGTATAGAATTGAATTTTGTTTCTATGTTTGTTAAGCCGGTCAGAAACCTGATTAAAAAGTGTGAAAGTATTTTTATTTAGGGACATCTTCTCTAATAATATTGCCTTGTTATTGTGTAAAATACTGACTAAACTATAATTTTTTAAAAGAAAATCTTTTTTAATCATCTTGGCATTAGTTGGATCATGGACGGGATAAATATGATACCCTATTAAAAGTTGCTTAGTTCATGAGATATATGGTTGATTGGCCGGATGAATTACGGGACCGTTTGGCTGAACTTAAAATAAGTGATTCTTGCTTAAAAAAAAAAAAGAATTGAAGTAGAAATGAGAAGCAAATTAAGACTTATAAGTAATTAAAGTGTTTGAGAAATAAATAGAAGTCGTGAAACAAAAGCTAGCACTCCTAACTTTTTATAAGTCCTTCTCGACTTTTTACACAAACGGTACAAATAAGTGCTTCTCGACTTATAAATCGAGAAGCTAGGGCTTCAGCCAAACACCCCCTATATTTCAAAAATAGCAATTTATTATAGTTATCAATTATTATAATAATATATATTATGTTAGCATAACGATAATCAACGTGAAAATTTGCTAAATGTTTCTAAAGTTCATTACTCATCTAAAATTTGCTAAATGTTTCTAAATGTTGCGGTACAAGCTATCACTGTGCTATAATACATTTTAAAAATGTGTAAAAAAAAAAAAGGAAAAAAAGAAGCTGATTTCATGATTTCATATTGCCCACTACTTTATATTATGCCTTATCCCGTGTTGAACAAATGTAGTGTCAAATGTCAATGCAACTCCCCTGTCAGCTCGAAGAATTAATATAATATATATAATATATGACTAGTTAATCTCTAGAACAGTGTCCGCTATGAGTTCTAAATATGAAATTCATGTAGTAATGTAGCACCAAAAAATATGAGGATGTATTTGGCAAAATGCAGAGGCAAGCATCTCATGTTGGTCTAATTATGCCTTAGTGTTTGGGTTTTGAAAATTTACTAGCATTCAATTCGAACGGCTCCGCTTTCTGAAGATATGAACTTGGGTCTCCTATTGACTTGCTCTAAGCACTGGATGACATCTCCGACCTGAAAATCTAACCAATCATGAAGCACGAGTCCGCATTCGTTGCCCTTTCCTACTGTGTCTACATCTTGCTTTTCACGCTTCAAGGATACACAAGATCCTTCGAATAGGATTTCCCCGCTTCTCAGGAGCCTCATTGTTGATGACCTTGAAAATTGTCCATCCAACACTCGACAACCAGCAATCTTGAAGCCTTCTCCCTTGGCTTTACTCCTTCCTTTAACCTCAAAGAGGTTTAACACTTGCCCTTCTCCTGCCACCTCAGTCTCAAACGTTCCAGGGGCCTTTTCTACGATTAAACTACCAATGTCCTCCAAAAGATGATAGATCACTCGGTGAACTTTAATCTAAATGCATCAATTTAGCAGTAGAGAATAATTGTGTCACTTGTCCATATTTGAAATTTAAATAATCATTATAACATGTCAGGCCAAAAGTGCATCTACAAGAGTCTACCATTATGCAGTCCATGGCATGTAAAGACTAAATATAACATTGAAAGTATGTGTATCATGTTAAGGGTGTCAAAGAGTACCTGTACACCGGCTTTAGTTGCAGAGGTACCGACACAACCAGATGGGCCTCGCACATTGAATCCAACTATGCATGCACCACTGGCTTGTGCCAAGTCCAAATCAGACTGAGAAATAGGTCCAACTCCAACATGGACAACATTAATAAGAACCTGAAAAACATATATAAATAGTCAAGGAAGATGAATAATTGTTATACAATGAGATCAAAAGAAATTTTCGAAATTACGAAAAACATAGTACCCTCTTTTCCTGTTGTAAGAATAGTGAATTAGTGAATCATCACAATTTTGAGTGGTGCAAGATAACTAAAGAGAGATCATTTCAGTTGCAAAATAAAATACTTATTTCTTAGGCATACCTGGGAACTGTTTAAACTCTTCAATGCATCTGTCACGGCTTGAACGCTACCTTGAACATCTGCTTTAACTATAACTGGCATTTCAACTCTCACAGGAACATCTTCCAATGGATCAGGAGAGACTTCTTTCCCTTCGTCAATCTTCAGAAGCCTATCTTTCTCTAGTTTCTTTTTCCTGCCTGCACTAAGCATCTTAGCTCTCTCCTCAGATTCCACGGCAGTAATATCATCACCTGCCATTGGAAGTCCTTTAAGCCCTTCAATCTCAACAGGCATTGCAGGAGTAGCATCTTCTCTCAATTTCCCTGCTGTATCTCTAATGGCCCGTATTCTCCCCCACTCTGCTCCTACAACAATGTGCTGCCCACAGACTAATGTCCCTGCTTTCACTATTGCTGTGGCTAATGGACCTCTTCCTCTGTCAAGCCTTGCCTCAACTACATAAGCTTGTGCAGGCCCGTCAATTCTTGCCTTCAGTTCCATCATCTCAGCCTGCAAAAGTAATGCCTCCTCCAAATTATCCAGTCCACTTTTACTTTTGGCAGAAACCTCAATAACCTGAATATCTCCACCCATTTCCTCTAGTGGCAAGCCTTCTGATGCAAGCTGAACTTTTACTCTTTCCGGGTCTGCTGCTGGTTTATCACATTTATTTATTGCAACAACAATTGGTACATTAGCATCCTTTGCATGAGCTATGGCTTCAATAGTTTGAGGCATCACACCATCGTCCGCAGCCACAACAAGCACAACCAAATCTGTGATTGCCGCACCTCTAGCTCGCATAGCACTAAATGCAGCATGACCAGGAGTGTCAAGGAATGTTATTGATGCCCCTGACGGCATTTTTACAACAAATGCACCAATATGCTGAGTTATACCTCCAGCTTCCCTTGCTGCAACAGATGTTGACCGGAGAGCATCAAGAAGAGAAGTTTTACCATGGTCAACATGGCCCATAACAGTTACAACTGGCGGGCGAGGAAGAACTGCAGCACCTTCACAGGAATGAAGCCTCCTGACATTAACACCAATTTCCTGCAATGATGAATGCAGCACATGTGACAGAAATATATTTCAAGCCTAATAGCAATATACAGATAAACTGGCTGGACAGGAAAAAAGACTCCTTCAGCCTAATATAAGTCTACTGCATAGGAGATGCTTTAAATAAGGAGAAACTCTCTTGTCTGAGCATGCACAACATTCAAGAAACGTGTCTTGCCTCTTTCATATAAAACAATTTACTAATTTTGTCTAAATGTGCAAGTATTAATTTCCATTGTATATATGCCCCACTAGCTCTAGACATGCACCAAGCTAATGAACACTTGACAGCGACGCCATATAAGAAATATAGCTGACCGCATAAATCAAACCTTTTATCTGATTTTACTTCTATACAATGACGGCATTAAAGAAAGACAGCTATGGAGGAATGATATCAGTCTTTAATTGCATCAAAACATCATATTTGATTTCTAGAAACAAAATTTACCATTGCAACCAATTCCGCAATGTCAATGCTGAGAGAATCAAATTCTGAGCCAATGTTTTCCCCCACATTTGTAAGAATGTTCTGCAAGGCATGAATTGACTCACCACTACGCTTTGCCAGCTCTATAATAGTCATGCCTTCAAAGATATCAATTGTTTTATCAGGCAACAATTTGGATGTTCTCATTAGTCTGGGTGGCAGATATGGTGCTTCCACAGGTGGCTGAGTGGAAGTGGGTCTTTTTCTATACTTCCCTTTCCTGGAAGCCTTTGAATCATTTAATTCATCGTTGCCTCTTCTAGCAAAGAGTTCTGGACTAGAATGAAAAAACCTAATGGAAGAAACAACATTACCAAGACAATCATGACCATAAATGTAGTAAAAATGGCAAAATACACAACTGAATTTACAGGCTAATTTACCTCATAAACGGTCGGTTTCCTAAGCACTTGCAATCCCCAGCATTCCATAATGCTGAGTTGATGGAGGATTCTGCAGCAAATATTTGGGAAGAGACAGTCTGTAATACCAAATTACAATTGAAATCTACATGTGGTTCTATCAAACTTTCAAATTTAATACTCCATACTAAAGCAATTATTATATAATCACAAATTAAAAGCATTCATCAAGCAAAATAATTGTGCAGCCGCCAATAGTTTGATTCATTTTTAAAATTGACTAGAGACAAATATCCTAATGAACAAAGGTGATCAACAGTTCCTAGGGAAGAATGAAGTTGTATAGGGTTTGATTCCACCTATAAGTATAAGGGTCTTCGATCTGCAGCAAAGATATATTGAACTCTGCCTCTAGATCCTTACAAAAATTTCTAACCTCACAGCCAAGGGAGATCCTTACATATGTTGATTGCAAGATCTGGTAGACTGGTACCTTAACTCTTCATTTGGCTCTGAGTAACTGTGGCAGATACTTGATACACGGGCTCTGGTGCGGACCCCCGGACACTTATTTCAGGACAAAAACACAAGAATATGTTTTTCAAATAATTGACTAATCTGACACTTGATCATGTATCCATGTTGGGTAACAAATATTTGCAAGCAAGAGCCCATTATTACCACATTACTAAACTTAATTTTGAGGGGGGGGGGGGGGGGGGGCAGTCTACATACTAAGGCAAAAATTTAATAGAAAGGTTACAAAGTAAAAATGATAATCATAATTAACTTACTCAACTATAGTAAGGAAACCTAGAGGAACACTCGTGTTCAAAATTACAAATATGAAGAAAAATAATAATAAATCTCATAGTACTTGTCCTTGTCAAAAGAGCCAGGCATTCAGTAATACACACACACACACACACGTGTGTGTGTTTGTGTAGGTAGGGAGGGAGGGAGGGAGAGAGCGAGAGCGAGAGGGAGGGGGAGGGGGAGCGAGGGGGAGGGGAGGAGGGGGAGGGAGGGAGCAAAAAACCAAGAATTGACATAAATAGATAGTAACTGAAGCAAAAATATTATATAAAAAAGGTAAATTCCCCATACGCTCATACATACCTTGAAAGCATCTAACAGAGCCAGAAGCCGATGTCACTCTGGTGGTTGCAGTCAAAATAGCCTGCCTAGATGTTGATGCAGTAAGAGCTTTTATCAAATTAGCACGAATGCCCTGTTTAAAGAATTCAGGGTAAACTTTAGATGGACTAATGGGATATCTTCAAACCATGTACGATAAAGTATTTGGTTTTATACTCATCTACTGTGCTTTCCAACTTCACTACCAACATATGTAGATAACTTTGTTAGTGACAAGAAAATAAATCCTCAGCCAAGTAAAATATGTGTCAGAGCGACGCCATAGGCATTTTCTTTTTCCGAATATAATATATTACATCAATACTTTTATCCACAAAATTCCAAAATATGTCTTCTCTTACAAAAGGACAAGGGTTTAGCTCATACTCCATATTATTTTAATTTGTCAATCCGTTGCTTTACAATATTTGATTATATCACATGTAATTGTATGGTTATTTTTTGCTAAGTTGGGGAATCTGATGAAGGTTCAACTACCACCAACAATACAGTTCGTTTTAGAGCACCCTAACACAAAATTCTGCCTATGCCACTGACTGTAATAATCAACGTTTCAAGCATAAAAGACGAACAGAAGCTCCCCATCAGGGGTAGCAAATAAAAAGAAAAACAAAAGCATTTTTCATGATGTGAATACAAACCTTTTGTGCAACCTTTCTCCAAGCCATTCATACGTATCCAGAACTCTGCACATATAAACAACCATGAGACTGCACATTCTTTAGGTTAAACTTAACATCCTATTCTAAACATAAAATCCAAATCACAGGTTGATTTCCAAACTCATCATAATGTCTCCGCATGCTCAAATTACATCCTAACCAACCAAAACACAACCAAAAATCCAAAATTTAAACCCAACACCAAAAACCCTAACAGCTACCCTATGTTTGATCAAAGTCCTCACAGACCCACTTCACCAGAAAGACCCCAAAACCACTACAGACCAACAATTGAAACTTCTTGCACCACAATGTCTCCCTAATTCCACAAATTAGCGAATTACCCAAAAAGTTTTTAATCTTTTTCATTAACATACAAGAAATATCAAGAAAACGATGTAATAACAACAAATAATAAAAAATAAAAACAAGAATTTACAAATAAGGAGAAGATGAGTGTGCATATGTGTGTATACAAAAAGGGGTCTTACAGAAGTGGAAGAGGACTTGACCCGGATCCGAGAAGCGGCGTGATTTTGCAGAATCGGGTTTAAATTATATCAAGAAGATGGAGTGCAATATTAGAGGGGCTAACTCAAAACGTGAAATAATTTACCGTGGTTACTCTTGTAGAGCATGTACAGAGAGAGATTAGCCGTTTGATACCCTAAAATTATAACCGGAACAAGATAGAAAACAATTTTAAAGTATTCTTGACGATTGTCCTCTATTTATGGGCTTAATTATTTCTCATCTCCCTTGTAATAATAAAATATTTATTTCTCATCTTCTTTTATACTCTTTCTCAATTTTTTTTATATTTTCATTTTATTGATCGATTTTAATATAATAACAATAAGAAATATAAAAAAGATAATTATTAGAATTATCATTTAATATAATATACTAATATAAAAAAAATTGGAATCTTTTGTGTATCTGACATCGTCCTTGTCAAAATCATGTAAATAATTCTCCCCTCATTCCACTCATTTTTATGCACTTTTTTTTACATTACTTGATATGTATTTTAACTCTAAAATAAAAATAAAATAACATATGAAACTATTATATGTTTTATGTAGAGTACTCCCCCAGGGCCCAGATGTATATAACTAAACATGACCAGGGGAGTAGGAGATTTTATATGTGACTTGAAATTGTATACAGTATATTATTTTCTAATTTAATTTTATATAATATATAAGTAATAATTTTAATATGTCTCTTATTTAAGTTTTGTGTGATTTTATATGTTCTATTTGTATTGTAAGTTTAAAACAATGAGGTCCGATTGTTAATTGAACCATTGAAGACGAACGTGGAAGAAATAGAAATAGAATGCAATCTAATCCGATTAGTTTAAAAAGGAAATTTCCAGGTAATCAAAATATGTTGTTCATGGAACGATTACGATTTTAGTTTACCTGTATCCATCAAACAATGAGTATATGGTAACTAGGGAAAAACAAGCGATGGCTACTTAATTCATTGGGGAAGTCATTGAGATGTGATTTGATAATCGGGACTGTCAAGTATACTCTGGCAAACATATATAACCAATGCACCTTCACCTGAGGGCTTAATTATTAGGCCAAATATGTCTTCTGTTGTGCCTCCGTCGTGTAACAGCGACCACAAGGGCATTCAGATGCAAGAATAAAAATAAATTACAAGCGTAAAGTTAAAGACACATCGAAGGACTGAAAAACCAGTCTCAACATTGAAGCCATAGACACCCACCCTTTTGCTCCATCAGGCAGCTACTTGGCCAAAGAGCCTCCTGCGAATCTGTATATGAAAAACCAAGCAAAATGTGACCATGGGCACGACTAGGAAAATGGCAATTTTTAATGAATCTTGTAGGCATATAAGAAATTCAGTTTTTCTGTTGGGGGGCCTGGGGTAATAACGAAAACAAAATTACACAATTACTGAAGGGGAAATGTCAATATGCAATATACCTCGGGTAGTTTTTTGCGAAACACAACATCCAATCTAGCATCAAGGGTATTCTCGATCACTATTTTTCCATCTCGGGAAGCCATCACTATACCTCCAGAGCTGAGAACATTACCAAAGATTAGTAGATTAGTAAGTATATGTCAGATGAGATTTGCAATTTGCATATACATATAACAATATTAATTAGCAGTGTGATCTGATCTAAAACATACCAAGAGGGACCATGAGCATGATGACTAGAGGGAGGTGGTGGGAGATGGACCATATCAATAATCACCTCAGGTTCATGAACATTTGTTTTCCTTGCATATTCCTCCACTGCTGAACTCAAAACATCCTCCACAACCGCAATATCCTCTTCCCGACAACGCAATAACACAGCAGGTTCTTTTAGTCTGAGTAAACTCTATAAGATACATGAAAGATATATCAGCAATATGTTGGCTAAATTTATTAAAATTCTACAGCATCATTAGGATCAGAATTTTAAAAATGTACAAGCCTAGTGTTATGAATCATCCGTGCTCAATCCACTTAGTGACCACAAGGTTGTGGGACGTGGGTCAGGACTTTATCGTAAGGACTCAATACAGGCATATAAGAGTTGAGTTATACCAACTTTGCAACAAAAGAAAACAGAGAGAAATTCTCATTCAATTGGTGTCATTTACATTTTAGTTTAGGAACATAACAATCTACCATGGCAAGAGAGTATGCTATATACACATAAGAGAGAGATTAAGAATATATATTATGGTAGAACCCAAAAGTACTCCCGTCCACCTTCATATTATGGCAGGATATATTTGGATCAGAGTAAATATACTTGTAAGCAAGACTTAGATCGAAATGGTACAGACAGCACAGATGTTCATATTATACACAAATTTAACTCAGAACCAAGTCCTTTTTGTTTATCATTATATATGTTTTAATTAGCCAAAAAACCAGAAAACGATTAGACCACCAACCTGAACCACAAGAGCTTTCATTAGTCTATCATAGTTATGGTGGTGAAAAAATGAATGATGGCCAACATTCAAAAGCTCCTTTGATGCTGCATCCTTCATGGAGGCAACCAAGTCATCTTGAGCTTGAAGCACTTTGATCCGAGAAGCATTGAGCTGCATAGAATACTCACTGCGGCACACGTTTATGAAAATTTAGTGAGTGTGAAATTCAAATCAAGGACATTGCTTTACATACAAAAAGTATAAGCGGTCTGACAAAAATCCACCTCGCAACAGTATAACTAAAACACAAAAATCCAGGAATGGAAATAGAACTCCAGGGTTTAGGTTGCCTTTGTGATATCCAGTTAATTGGAAGACGCCCATTCCTGTTAATAAAAAAAGCTTAACCAAACACCTAACTACGATTATCACCATCCGATTCTGGTTAACCACACTAAAGAACCCCCTACCAAAAAGCCCCCAATATATATATTACAGTGGTTCTGTCTTGCCCTCCTATGGAGATAATATATATACTAATAATTTCTATAGATCATAAAACTACCACTTTTGATCCTCTATATTTCTACAAAGTGTTCTAGCAGCCACCAAGAATATTTGAGGCAGTCAAACACTATTCATCAAGTTCCAAATTCACAGGCATTGATGATCTATCATAGAAGATTCTACAATACATCTCAAATCCATATCCAATTCAATCTCAGGGGGCGTTGGTTAATAGTTAATGAGCCTGGTTAAAGGGAATAGGAACTCGCTTTTCCCATGTGTTTGGAGGCTTCAAATGGGAATCTCATTCCCATTAGATAGGTAAATTATTCCCTAACTGTATCTTGGAATTCCACAATCTGACAATCCATATCATTCCCATTCCCATTGACCCCCATTCCCATGAGCGATCCAAACAGCACTTTCAGTCAACACAATAAAATACATAAAAAATTTCAAGGTGTGCTCTAAAATTCAACAGCAATCACGAAATAAAAAATATAAGCTCTTGCAATATATGTTGACAAAATTCTTAATAAAACCCATAAGGAGAGCCATTAAACATCACAAAAAAATGATTAAAAAAAACACAATGATTGAATCAATATTGTAAAATGAGAGGCAGATAGCATGAGTCCATGGATAAACATATACATACATTTTTTTACGAACTTCAACTTGCTTATGCTTACGCTCAAACTCTTGCCTAATCTTCTTCTTCTCCGCTTCAACTATTTGTAACTTCTCAATGTTAAATTCCTACAACCAATCACAACCCATATACATAAACACACAATTCACATACCCAAGAAATGCAAAAGAGGGAGGGAGGGAGAGTTACTTCTTCGGCGGAGACAGAGATCTCATTGGCTTTCTCCTGAGCTTCTTGTTTGATGAATCGAACCATCTGTTCGATCTGCTTTGAGACATCAACATCGTTCATTTTTGCGATCGAGCCTGTTTGAGATATGGTTCTTCAGTTCTTGTGTGTTCGTGATTTATATGTGTGTGTCAGTGAGTTGTTTTACACAAACGTGGCATAAGTTTTGTATTTGCCCTGTTTTTTCTTATAAAAACTAGCCTATAGCCCGTGCCAACTTTTTAATTATTTATAAACATTTTAAATATATTGTAAGTGGTGCGAAAGAATTTAATTTATAAATAATAAATTAAAATTTTCATTTAAATAAATTTTGAAATTATGATTTGTTTGTAAGTCAGAACTATTGTAAAAATATATAGGTTCTACTTGTTTCTGTAAAAAAAACTGGTTACATATGTTGGATCATCCGACGATGCGGTATAAAATACACCGTCACACTCATTAATGGCTTCAAGTAAACTATTGTAATCAAGCCATTACTTTTCTGTTATGTATCATGCCAAAGTATTACTCCCTTCGTCCCTATTTATCTGTCCACTGTGGAAGTAAAATTTTGTCCCTATTTATCTGTCCATTTATACTTTCAAAACTGATTTAATGATAGTTTTTCAAATATATCTCCATAATATCAATTTTCAAGGCTTGACTCATTTAAAACTTGGTTGAATTCATGTTTTCAAGATATAAAGTAGGGGTATTCCACCATTTTCAAAATATTAATTAGAAGTATTTAATGAAAAAGTTCATACAATCAATTATTTCTTGGTATGTGTTTTTTTTTTCCAAAATGGACAGATAAAAAGGGACGGAGGGAGTATATTTTTTCTATAAAATTTTAATATATATTGAGAAGAATATGTGACATCAACTTCCATTAGATTTTATTTATAAATGTATTTTATATAAGAATTATTATAATATGATTTAAATTTGGCTTACTAATTTTAAAATATATTTGATAAAAATAATTTTGTGACAGTGCGATTTATATGTTCTACAATTAAAACTGGTAGAAAATATTTATTTTGAATTAAAATATCCGACTTATTGATTTTAAAATATATTAGATAAAAATAATTTTGAGACGGTGCAATTTATATGATTCTACAATTAAAGCTGATAGGTGATAAGTGGATTTTACATCCACTTGGAAGCCTTCATTTATGCTTAAATTGATGGATCGTTCTCAAGTATGTGGTATTTTTTATGTGTTTTTGTGTTGATGTGTGTAGAGAACCTAGATGGAGGGAGGATGGACTTTTCCAGGCTTATACGGTGAATTGGAAGTCGAGAAATAAAGCGAAAAGAAAGAAAATCACCAGCGCCCTAAAGCGGCTGAGCTGCGCCCTGGGGGCGTCCTGCAGCGCGCCTGCGCCCTGAAGCGCCCTGGTAGCGCCCGGGGTCTGCCCTTGTGGCGCGCCTGCGCCCTGGAGCGCGCGCCTGCGCCCTGGGGGCAGCCTTGTGGCGCGCCTGCGCCCTGGAGCGCGCGCCTGCGCCCTGGAGCGCGCGCCTGCGCCCTGGGGGCAGCCTTGTGGAGCGCGCGCCTGCGCCCTGGGGGCAGCCTTGGAGCGCGCCCGAGCTCTCCCGAAGATGGAAAATTCAGTTTTTGAAGCCCGTTTAGATTAGCTGCTGACCCGGTCAACTTAGGGCACTTAAATACAAAATATACAAGGAAGAAAAAGCCCGAAGCAATAACCAAGATTCATTCCAAGGAGCACGTGACGGCTACGGAGAAGAGCTAGATTCATAGTTTTCTTTTGTGTTCTTCCAATTAGGCGATACTTTTGGATGCTCATTCGGATTTGTTTCGAAACTCTTGTTTTACTCTTTTGACTTTGTGTTTCCTATTCAGTACCATGTTTACATTCGAACCCATGATGATGAGAAGTTCGATTATGAACTAATCATTGTCATGGGATTTTAGCGGATTTATCGATGAATTTCAGTAGTTAATTTGTCTTGTTCATATGTGATGGTTTGATTTCCTCGTATTGGTTGTGCTTATTCGTCTTGGATGCGTAGCTAACATCTAAGATTGCTTGTTAATCTTTATTGAAGCGACAGTGAATATATTGATTTAGAACTTGCCATGCGAGCATAGGTTTCGTGTTCGATAACATGACTTGTGATGTGATTTTACCCATCTTGCATCGCCCTATGTAATCTTGATAGATAACTTGCTCTTCAACCGTTATGTTTTCAAATTCTATAGACATATAGGGTCTAAGCATAATTGGTGTCTGTTTACCTTCTATCTTAATTGTGGATGTGTAGCAGTATGGTGCACGTATAACGACAATTAGCGTGTATCAGTCTCGTGTTATCTGATTAGCTATCAACCATTACAATCGAATAAAGGCATAACTCTGAATGAAGTTGTTAATGAAGCTAGAATCCCATGTTTTATTTTTATTAGTAAATCGTTATTCTCTTAGTTTATAATTCTTAGTTTCATAATTCAATTCGAATTAGTTAAGTAGAAAACCAAAACCCAATTGGATATTTGTCTAAGCATTGAATAATAATCATACATTGGTGCATAAGTGCATATTTCTTGAATACACCAGTCTCTGTGGGAACGAACTGAATTATATTATATACTACTTGTGACCACGTACGCTTGCGTGATTTTGTGCGAACAATAGGAAATATTTATCTTGGATTAAAAAAAATCATAAACATGTGAAAGACAGAATTTGTTTTGGATTCAGAAAAACAATTATAAACATGCATATCAGTTGCCTTATAGAATTAGAAGTTAATTTTGTTCTAATCTAACGGTACTTATTTGTTCAATATACGATCCAACGGATGATAAGCTTTTGGACCATGTGACCATGCGACCAAATTATCTCCCTTACGCTTATTATATATAAGTATATAATTAGAGAATTTATCAAAAATATCATATTTTCCAACTTTTTATATAACTTTATTATCTTTTGAAAAAATTTATAAAAATACTAAATTTTTAGAAAATATTTGCAAAAATACTAGATGCAGCCATATACAACTTAGTTAATTGGTCTCTGGTTGCGAATATAGTTGCAAAGGGTTGCATATAGTTATTTTCAAAAATTTATATAATTTTATAAAATATTTTAAAAATCAAAAACAATTTTGAATTTAGGTATTTATGAAAAACTCCTAAAAATTATTAAATCGAACCTCCCCGTGCGTATGTGTAAAAGTTCACTCAGGTCTTCCTTTTCTTTGACTCTATCGTTTATAAATCTTATTTTTCAGAAATAAATATTTATATTCTTAAAAATATATAATATAATTTTTAAATATAAATTTTTATTTTTCTATCAAATAGCGAATTTCAAATATTTTCCTATCAAATAGCGAATTTAAATAAATAGCGAATTTATTTTTAAAAGAGGGGTTGTCAAACATATTATAATTAAAATGCTAAATCAGTTCTGCAGAGATCCGATGGGCTTTTGAACTCGACTAAACAATTTAGATAAATAATAAGTATTCCAAATTTATATCTAAATATTTTTACTCAAATTCTAGCTGAAAATATTTGATTGATTCCACCACGACCCACTTTGTACACAGTTCCAATAAAAAACTCAGCTACCAAGACTTGATATTACAAGATGAAGCCTTATTAAATGATGAAGTTCTTATTATATTTCAAGTAATTTTACCATTGCTTAGCATAAGAATATCAGCGGGAAATGTGCATACAAAAATCTAGCTATATTGCATAGATTTTTTTATGATAAGGAATAGAAAATAAAAAAATTATGAAATCAAAATGTGCAGCTGATAGATTAGATATTGAGTTGTTCTTGGAAACACTCAAAACTGGCTCATAAAAATACAAAAAACACTTCCCCTCCTTCAGCTTACTCGTAATCTTCAGCTCTCAATTATGGGCTCTGCTTCCCTTCAGCTTACTCGTAATCTTCAGCTCTCAATTATGGGTTCTGCTTCCCAGTAGTTTATTGCAATTTGAGCTGTTTAATTATGGACTTTGCATGATAAAGATCTACCACTAATCAATATATTAATGAGTTGATTCCGGCTTAATCCGAAGTTCGACAGAAATATATCTCAGTACATGGGTTTTCGCCGTCGTAACCGATTCCAAAACGGTCGAGGCTACCATAAATTTCCTTCTTTGTTGGACTATTCACAATTTTTGCGTTGTATAAGTTTACCGCAACGTTGTTATCGCTCTCTCTGTCTGTCTATTTTTAATTTCATATAATTACATAATGTTGTGAAACGGTAAAAAATCATATAATTTGAATATTAAAATTTTGTTTTTATGTTATCATTTTGTTATCTATCATTCTAATCAAGATGAACATAACTTATTTATGTTGTGAAACGGTAAAGAATTACATAATATGAATATTAATTTTTTTAAAATTTTGATTAATTATCTTTTGAAAAATATACGACCTCGGTTACTTTCGGAGCTGGATAGCCACTGGTTGTAGTACGTATGCACGTAATCTAATTAATCATTTTAAATAATTATTGTACTTCTATATTATTTATAATTAAAATTTTTTATATTTTTTGATTTAATTTGAATGTTAATTATATTTTTTTTTATATAACATAGATCTTATTTTTAGAGTTTTCATCTTTTTAACATAATTTTAATTATTTTTCATATATATTTATGTTTTTAGACCAATCATATATTTAAATTATTATAAATATAAATAGTTGATCGACCAAAATCCGGAGTTATGACTCGCATATTTAAAATTTTATATACATAAAAGTTATATGATGCAATTATTAATTATGTATGATTTGATAACTAAGATTTAAATATTTTTTAAAACCAAATATCATTTGTTATTTAAATTATTTAACATCTATATGGAGACGTATGTAAATAATTCTTCTTTTTGGACTCGATTACCTTGTATAGCTTATTTTTTTTATATTAAATATTTTAAGAAAAAAAATTATAGAGTACACCGTGACGATCCGAATTTTCTGTAAATTATTTATTAATTGATAATGATTTTATTTAAAAAGGAGGAATAAAATTATATGTTATACTTTTTTTCCAAACACTTTAATCACTTGTAAGTCTTAATTAATTTCTAATTTCTACTTAATTTTTTTTACTTTAAATAAAAAACATTTATTTTAAGCCCAAATAGTTTGAAGTCCATCCAAGTGGAAGACAACGAGGAAGCCAAGGAATAACACGATAAATCTAGAAATTTACAGCTCAACGCAACCTAACAGCTCAACGCAACCTAACATCACATAAGCTGCTTAGATTGACCGAACCTAACATCACATAAGCTGACCGATACAAAGATACATGCAGAGGGCAAAATGTGGTTTTGGTTTGGTTTTGATTCTTATAAAATGCTTTTAGTTTGGAGAAATGAACCAAAATCATTTCCAAACCATATATTAATAAATGTGGTTATGGTTTTACTTTGAATTATGGGTAACTAGTTTAGTAAGTAAAAATAAGTATTATATAATCAACAAAAATTAATACACTCAAGTGACAATAATGAATACTAAATATAACAATAGTGTGTGTAAGTGTGTGAGTTGATGTAGTGGTTCAAACTCTTGACTTCTCCAAATAAGATAATGAGTTCGAATCATGGGATCTAGAAACTAGAAACCAATCCATTTTTCTAAATGATTTCAAATGAATCCAAATCCACAATTTTGGTTTGGTTTGGATTGGTTTAATAGTTTTATAATCATATTGCCTAGATACATATGACAAGGGATAGAGATTGGGAAATAGGTAGAAGGGAAAGGTTTGAGATCGGCATTTTTGAGGGGAATCGACTTAGATAACAAATTATGTGCAATCATTATTGCTAAATAGTAACCTAAATTTGCAATTATTATCTTGTTTATCCACTAGTAACTGCAGTCTGGGCTTGCTTAACATAAACTGGAAGGTAAAAAATTAGGGGATAATAGTGACAACAATACAAAAGAAACCAGAGTTACAAAGGGGTTATGGTTTCTGTACTCAAACAAGGAATGACACAGGCTGAATATATGTAACTGAACTTGGTTAGTATTCAATCATGTGTACAGAGTGATATTCTAACCTTTAAAACGGCAGAGCTAATAACTTATGATGACTTGATGAAGTCTATATAACCCTGGTTTGGTAAATATGACTATTTATCACTCACCAAATGTTACATAGCAGTCCTAAAGTAATTCAGTTCCAAGAAACAAAAAATGTACCAATATGTGGTTGAGTGTCATATACGCACAGTACCATCCTCTGAACCTGTTATTATTATTGGAAGTTCAGGTTGAAAACAAACAGCAAACACATTGTGTGTATGACCTTCTAGAGTCTGAACACAACTCTTAATTAGGTTGGTAATCCCACACCTGTTTCATACAATTCAGACACACAATCGCAGGGATTACAATCAAAAAGATGTTTTAGCAGTGTGATCTTCAGGACCAGTGATGAGACATGGTTTATCTCCACCAGTGAAGTAATCTACACAATTCACTCCTTTCAGATGGGCGTCCAATGCAAAGTTCGGACCAGGAGACCTAAGATTCCATATCTTCAAGAGAACGCATTACTATCCATTGCAAGAAAATTCAAACGGATAATTAGGAAAGACGTTATAGGAAGTCATGTAAATACCTTGATGGTACGATCAAGGGATGCACTTGCAAAAGTATTGGGATCCTTAGAATTAAACGTAACTTGCATGACATAATGAGAATGACCCTCAAAAATTTGAGTGCACATCCATCCCTTCTCCCAGTCCCGGAGCTTTATAATAAGGAAGGGGAAGGGCTGGATGAACAGCAAGGCACCTAATACAGTCTGTGTGTGCCTCAAAGACTTTGACCTTATCCATGGTATTGTAATTGTATACACCAATATACATATCATATGCACCAGCAACAACCCACTGCTTGCGTGGTATAAACTTGGCCAACCTCACTGCAAGAACAATAAGTGGTCTTCAGTATAATATCAGTTTATACTTCATGGCATAATCGAAAGAAACAAAAACATATTCCAACTAAATATAAACATGTTGAACAAATAGAGAGGCACGTATATAAAGTACCTGGTAACTCTGTCGCCTCGAAAGATTTTGATATGGCAAGTAACCAAGAAACTGAAGTTAGTAAAGTCATTAATAGAATTACTTAGATTGCAATCTTGTCTGAGATTTCTTATAAATAATTTATAAATTAAAAAAAATACGTGTACTTTAATTAATAAGCAACTTATAAGATATTACAAAAAGGACCTGTATGTCCATTAGTTTCAATTCCTTTGCTATCAGGATAGTTCTCTGGACTCCCAGAGAGACCAGAGATCCAACTATAAATTAAAGCCACAAAGCAGCACAAGCACAAACTCCCAAGGAGACGGAGAATAATTTTACATTCAAAGTAAGTGTCCAGCACATTTCAAACATGAAAGAACTTCCAGCATAGCTTCGTCATCGTTGACCTCCACATTAGCAGGGCTTTCCAATATGCTTCTTAGGACTGTCTTTAACAATATTCCTCCAGGTAGGCCAGTTGGAATACCCCCATCATCATCCTTGTGGGTGTGATCATCCATTGTCTTTTCCCACCATTCAATGATATTAAAGCATACGTCCTTCAAAACAAGCCTTGAATGATTCTTCAGGATCGGAACATCCAAATTACTGAGAGAACCATACCTATAATGCACGTCGACTCGTTCAAGGTTAGTACTATTACAATTTTTAAACTCAGCTAGTGTGTCCTCTTCAAGCGTCAATATCGCCCGATTTTTCAAGTCAGTAACCACAACTCTTTGAAGATATTTGTGGTCCTTAATTGAGGAGACCAGCATGTGATGAAGACAAATCATGTCCCTAGTATGGCTCTTAATTGATTCATAGTACTCATTATCCTTGGGAGTAACATCCGAAAGCATGCGAGATTGCATATCTTGGTCATTGTAGTAGAAGGTATTTTTCCAAGAAACAACTGCGAGACAATAATTACGTGGCTTATAAAATGCTTCGCGGAGGATGTTAGGGGGTGCCTTATCTTCACAAAACATCTGCTTTTCAGTACTAGACCAGTGTGTGACTTGAAGAGAACGAATGTGCTTAAATTTCTTGAGAATCGCAGGACAGTAGTCGCACAACATTGCGATATTAAGATGCTTAATGGTAAGTGTAGGAACAAGACAAGTAAGGGCATTAAAACGCTTAGAGACAGCTGAGCACTGACCTAATGTTTTCAAGTCCTCGAGAAAGTAATTGTCATGGCTGTTGCTGCTACTGAGTTTCGTAACAAATAAGAATAACAAGTTCGTCCGGAAGATTCTCAAAAAAGCCATCATCACCTTGCAAACACATTCCCTTCCCAGAAGAGCTGCACATAGATTTTACAAACATGTTGTAATTATCATAAATTTTACCAATCTCTTCTTCTCTAATCTTTGTAAAGATTCAATCCTTATATACAAAAAGAAAATAAAGATGTAATTTTCCAATCACCAAAGTCCTAATAGTACTGTAATTCACAATTCTATGCAGTCTAGAATTTGAAATCACTCTGTTGTTCTCTAATCTTTGTCGATCTTTTATACTAACAACTACTTAATATTAATCTTAATAATCTAATTAACCAAATCCAAAACCAATTTGGTAAAACTGTAATCCTAAACATTATCTGATAAAACCAAACTCAAAAGTGAATGATTAAAGAATACATACCAGACCCAGACAAGGGTTTTTAACATTCACTTGTCGCTTTGTTTTTTTATAAATATTTAATTATAATTATTACAAGCCCCTCGGCAGATAAGCATGGAAATTCGGATACTCCTCGGTTGGTTTGTTTTTTTTTTTTTCCCCCTTATTTAGGGATACTTCCTCGGTTTTGAAATATAAGCGATTGACTTTTTTGCACCAGATACTTTGACCTCATATTAAAAATTATTATTATTATTATTAAAATTTTCTTTTTTTAAATAAAAATATATGATTGGTATTATTGTTTAGAAAAAAAATTCAAAAACAATAATTTTAAACATGCGGTCAAAGAACTTAAATATACATGTAAAAAAGAGCAGCTTATATTTCAAAACGAAGAGAGTATATACCGGCCGCTGTAAATTAATATGTAAATAACATATTATTGACATATATGTGTTATATATTGACATATTATTTAAATAATCATAAACATAACAAAAGTAATTATTTATATTTTATTTGATATAAGTTATAAAATTATGACAAAAAAATATAAGTTATAAACTTGATATTATTATTATCGAGTTAAAATAAGTTATTTTCGGGTTGATCAGTTAAGTAACAAATCTGCCTGGTTGAATTATCCAACCCATTCGGCTTCGATCTTGAGTGGGCCCATGAATAGGAGGACGATAAAATCATAACGAGTCCAGCCCATTAAAAGAAAAAACAACCCTAGCTCACAGCAGTGAAACGAGTAGAAAGAGTGGGCCCAGTAAAGGGTGTGGGACAGATAAAGAATGAGAAAGTGATTGAGCAGGTGGGGTTCGTGGGCTGAGAGTGCGTGAGCAGAGAAACAGCCCAAACCAAACCAACCAGCAACACCGACGACGCCTCTTACTCACTCTCTCTCTCAATCAATCAAGAATCAAACACCCCCTCCCCTCTATCTCTCTGATAATAAAGCGAGGATCTCGAGGTAATCTCTCTCTCTCACGATTTCTCTTTATGTATAGTAGATAGATGTTGTGAAATAGTTGATCTAGGGTTTGGTGTTGTAGGAGGGAGATATAGTCTGCGATGGCCTCCAAGCGGATCTTGAAGGAGCTCAAGGATCTCCAGAGAGATCCTCCCACCTCTTGCAGCGCTGGTACTCTCTCTCTCCCCCTCCCCCTCCCTCTTCCTCTCCCTCTTTCCCTCCCCCCCGCCCCCCCTCTCTCTATATATATATGTTATGCTACTTTGTCTGTTTGTTATTGTGTTCATATAATTAGTATTTGTGAATCTTTCTAGTAATTGTCGTCTTAAAATTAAGGGATTTCTTGCAAATCGGAAGCTAATACTGCTGTTGAAGGTTTAACCTATGTTGAATTATGGCAACAGCTCTTCTAGGGGTTTAGTGTACTGTTTCTAGTTTTCGTTGTGGTATTGTTTTTGGTTCAGCTTCTTTTACTTCACGAAGTCCTTGTTAAATTACTTGTATTAAGTGGTGAAATTAGGATATTTTTTTGTGTGTGTGGTGTTCAGTTCTTGAAGAGGATTGGAGCTGAACTCAGATTTAGCTATAGCTGGGTTTTGAACATAGATTGTATTTATATCCCTCGAGGTTAAATACATTAGTAGTAAACATTTAAGTTCCACATCTTTAATAAGTATTGTTTTGTAATATGTGATGATGTGTATTATTAATGAAACTTGTCAAGCCCGGTTAGCTTGTATTGTTGCACCCTCCATCTCCTTTAAAGGGTTAGAAACAACTCTAAGCAACACACTTGTTCAGACACTACTTTAAGAATATATGGTCAGATTATACTGTAACCTGAAAGTGTGGGGGTATCTGTTTGTGCAATATTTTATTCTTTTTTTTTATTTTTCTCCTGCATGTGTTGAATTATAGGCCCAGTTGCCGAGGACATGTTTCATTGGCAAGCAACTATAATGGGACCCCCTGACAGTCCTTATGCGGGTGGCGTGTTTCTTGTTACTATCCACTTCCCACCAGATTATCCTTTCAAACCACCTAAGGTATCCTGTATTTTAAAGAATCATGTGATAAGTTCTTTTGATATCTATATTTTCTTGAGGAAACAAGGGGTTGAATTTCAATGAGTTATAAAGATCAGTAGTTGATTAATAAATTACAAGTACTCTCTGTTTCTTACCTATAAAAGATGTCAAAAAATTTGGAGTTTAAACTGTGGACTGGAACTGATAGCCTCTAATTGTGCCTTTTTCACCTGGAAAAATTACATATTTAAAAGGAATATGGTAAATTTTTTTTAGGTTTTATGTAGCAGAAACAACTGGATTTGTAGTTTCTCTTGTGTGTATCATTTGAATATGAAACATTTTGTTAAATACATGTTGTATATGTTTTACTAGTCATCTTGTGTCAAGTTATGTGCGCTAAGAAGGCAATATTTTGCTGAAATTTATTTCTTGTGTCACTGTTTCTACATTTTTTATATGGTTTAATTAAATTTTGCAGGTAGCTTTCAGGACTAAAGTGTTTCATCCAAATATCAATAGCAATGGCAGTATCTGCCTTGATATTTTAAAGGAGCAATGGAGTCCTGCTCTTACTATTTCCAAGGTTTTTGCTCTATAACTTTGACAGCTGTTTATAAGACAAGATTAGCTCACCATTGGACAAAATCAAGACTCGAGATACTTTGATATTGGATAAAAACGACGAATATGTTACAGAAGAAAAATCCAACAGCCATTTTCTTAACTATATGTCCTGTATCCATCTCATCTCTGTGGCCTTTTGATTGTTACTCCCTCCATCGCGGTGGGTTATATACGTACACTGTGTGCACGCATTTTGAGGCTCTTATATATAGTAGAGTTCTTTAATGTTTTTTTTTTTAATTTTTTTTGTTTTGAATAAAAGTTTAAACATCAAACTTTTATTCAGGAAAAAAAATTAAAAAATTATTACAGAACTATACTTTAAAAGAACTTTAAAAAGCGTGCTAAAAAGTAACGTATACAATTGAACGGAACAGAGGGAGTAACATTTTGGGCGGAGGGTTCGGCACGCATTTTAAGGTTCCTATATAGTATAGCTTCATAAATTATTTTAACATTTTGTTTCTTCTGAATAAAAATTTAATGTTTAAACTTTTATTCAGAAATTTCACAAATAAGTTATGGAATTATATTTTATGTGCATCTTAAAATGTGTGTCAAGTGATGTAGGAAAACTGTTAACAAATAAAAGGGACGAACAGAGTATATGATTGGCCAGCTTGATCTGTTGGTCTACCTTCTCAATCATAAGTCAAGGCTGTTTTGGACTCTATGCACTTTAAATTTCAGATTCTAGTATGGATCATGATACAAGTCACCAAGTCAGTCTTTTGTGTGATTTGATGAACCTATTGCTAGATTGCTGTTAGTCACATGACCCGTGCCCGTGCTCTGCAAATGTGTACTGGCATGCATTAAAACATTTTAAATTTTAATAAACAAACAATCTACAGTTCAAAACAATCTCAACCTATGTAGCCATATTGTGTATATACTTCATATCTGTGTTTGTATATTCAGGTTTTGTTGTCAATCTGTTCCTTGTTGACGGACCCAAATCCCGATGATCCTCTTGTACCAGAGATAGCCCACATGTACAAGACGGACAGGAGCAAGTATGAGACAACGGCCCGAAGCTGGACCCAAAAGTATGCCATGGGTTAGGGCAATGCATCAGGAGGATTTCCTTGCGCCTGTTTCTATAGACATGTGTACTTGTGGCCTGGGATTTATCATTGTATTGTATGAATGAATGAAAGTATGATCTGTCTGTTGCAAGATGGATGGATTTGGATTCTCTGAAACTTTCCTCCTCGAAAGTTGAAAGACAACTATGCTTTGTTTTTGTATGTGGTTTGTCTTGAAAAATGGAATCAAGAATGTTTCAATGTTTTTTTATTGCCGTGGTATGTTTTTGTTTCTCTTCGTCTCTTTGAATTCAGTATTGCTTTGTTAGTTTGTTTTGTTATTCATGGTATAATTACTCTCTGGTGCCTTCCAAATGTTTTGACATGGGAGGCCAAAACAAGGCAGAAAGTGTGAGTACTATCTCGAATTAACAATTGTGAATTTCCACTATTAATGTCATTTTTGGGCTTAATGGATCGTGTATGGGCCGCTATTATATGGTCTGCACCTTTATAGGCAATGTACTGAGGTGGGCCGGCGACAGTAGATACTAACTACACTTTTGTTTTAGAAAACGTCGACGCACGATGTCTTAAAGCATCTCCAAAACCTCTTTAGCTGCACAAAATTCTAATAGCGCACGTGACAACCCTTACGTCTATATTATTATGCGAAATCGGATAGACTACAAACAGTATTACTAAATTTTCGGAAAAGAAAAATGGAAGATCAAATTAAGTTCATCTCAATAATTGTTTCCTAAAAAGAAAAAAAAAGGGTTCATTTCAATAATTAATCACGAATATTTCTAGGACGGGAAATGCGGGCTCGCCGTGTTGTTCCCTAATCCTGAAAGCATCAAAACTTTAACTTTGTCTTTTTTGGTTATAAAGTAATTAAAGTTTGTTTTATGCTCGACCAAAAGGGCAGTGAGCACGAGTGAGCAGAGTACTTAAGCCCCAGAAAACATGTATCATGTAATACACTAACCACATACCCACATTATTACCACATTACAGATAAAAGTGTGCTATACGTGCTCTAGACTACGTATCCAATTGAAGTTAAAGATAATTTAATGATCAATTAAAGATTAGTATCATTGAGTAATCATTCCGACTTTCCAGTCTAATCTTCCATTTTGGGTAATTAAGTGTGAGTTAATAATAATCACTTGCTTTTGGAGACGAATGGCATGTAAATATCTAGTGCCAAACTCCAAATTGCACAAGTTGGCAAGTGAGTATCACATGCATGCAGGGTGAAATTCATTGCGACGTCTTTTAGCTTCTTTATATATAGGAGATGACACGTTTTTTAAACTATTATAAATGTAGTTTTATTAAGTATATTAATTTTTTATTTTTGGAAATTTTTTATATAAATACGAAATTTATATAATAAAATTATAAAGTTATATTTTATGCACTTTAAAAATTCATGTCAAATAATGTAAAATGATTTATAGAAAATAAAAGAGAAGGAAGGAGTACTGTAATCAGGAGTTAGATAATGACATTGTTTTACATCTGAGAATAATATAAATTATTTTGCAAATCATCATTTGGAGATAAAAATCAATTAAAATTTGATTCCACTGTTGCCAAAATTTTGATTTTACGATTAAAATCATGATTCAACACACATGTTTAAATACATAATAATGAACTACATGTTGCACATTGAATCTATGATCGAGACATAAATATTCTTGATGACCATGATTAGCTTCCATAAACAAACCGTTAAAAACGCTAAGATATTTTACTTGCTTTCGTGGCTCAAAGTAAGCAACATTGGAGACGATGATTAACACAACTTGTTAGAGCTTAATCACTGAGCCAACCCAAATATTCCACTTACCAATAATTTTAAACGATAATCAATAAAGCTCATGAAACAAAACAATACAGACATTAATGTAATTTGTTTTTGCAGTAAAACAAATCTGAAATAATCAGGCATTTATAAATTTTGTCGAATATGATGTATTTTCTTTACTTGTCTCTTGTCTATGGATTCATGCACTCCGGTTTTGGCAGCGTCCAAGAAATCCACAGGCTTTTATTTTGTCTTGGCCATATCACACTTATCAAATAAAGATATCGATTAATCATGTATGAGAATTTCTTTCCGCGTTATCGATACTGTTTTTACCAAAATTTGCAGGGTTAAAAGCCAAGCCTATTTAATTTCTATAACAATGGAGTAAGTGTTTTTATGTGTGAATATTTAGAAGATCGAATGGACAAGTATCGAAAAGAAAATAAAAGACAAGAACACAATCAATTTTGGTGACGCGGAAAACCCCTTGTAAAAGGTTAAAAACCGCGGGTGGGAATGTCCCAACCAAATATCCACTATAATGTTGAAGTATGAGCTTACAAGTATGATAAAAACAAGATACAAGTATAAATAAACGCAGTCGTCGTCATCAGAAGATGTTCCCGTCAGTGGCAGTGCGTACCCGTCGACGTGAAGACTTGAGGGAGATGAGGATGTAGAACTCTATTGATAGAAAATGGAGAGGATAAGACCGTTGTGCATCAATGTATGTATCTATATGTGCATGAGGAATGGTCTTGGGGTCTATACATAAGAAAGTGAATGATCTGGGGGTAGAAGATGAAGGAGTGGGTTTATAAAAGTGTGTTGGTCATTCAAGAAAAATGTATGCTACGTAACTTTAATTTGATAGGCTGGTGTTTGTAGATAGCTCAAGTTAATAGCTTGTCCTTTTTCTCCCTCAGTACTTGCATGCTTATATAACTCCCTTGGCTAGAGTCCTATAACTCCACTAACTCCTATTTTCTCTCCCCGCATACGTGATTGTTTCCAACTTCCTTATCTTTACTTCAACACTGAACTAACTTCCTCGAAATGCGGCTTCCTTTGAATCATTCATATGCCTATCTTGTTTGCTGTAATCTCGATTAAATATAACAAATATAATACTTATTTTTGTACCATCTCCTGTGCGTAAAATCCCGGCATAACAATAGCCCCTAATTTTATTGGGTGGAGACATGCAACCAATGAAATTACTTCTAGACCACTCCGTTTTTCTCAGATCATGGCAGATAGGAACACCGATGCTATGTCAAAATACTAATGCTCGCAACATGTGATCATGTCATGTCGATTTGTCTTGTTCTCCATTGTCTTGTATCGAGTCTCTATCTCGTTGCGTCGTTATAGTGTTATCTCGAGTTGTTATGGTTGTCAAGATATTCTACGATGAGAACACTTTGTATTCATTTTAGTTGTTTGTAGGCTTGGATGTAGTTGAAATCAACCCCGTGATACTAACATGTCAAGTTGTATGACTTTGCTTTACATTATATATGTAAAGCCCCTTGTAGATGTCTTCTGACATATGTAAGATGTTGTACATAATCTTGTCATTGTCAGCTGCTCTATGTGTCCATGGCTTGAAATTGTTTCATGTGACCCCTGAATTTGGAGTGGCCATGACGTAATGAATAGGAGTACCAACACGTAAAGTGTTTTGTAGTATGTCTTCCGTTCGTAATATGTAACTTGTAGACATGATTTGTAACTCGTCATCGTGACTATAACGTGATATGTTGATTGTAACCGTAATATGCACTTGTAATTGTAATGTGCGACATGTAGTCAATGCAATCTATTATGACACGTGTAAGTGATGACATGTAGACATGTACGTTGTAATTCATGTGTCCGACCAAAGGTCGTGACTTGCGTGATTTTGTGGTGTTTTCGTCGACATGTATGTTAAATACGTCGATGTATTATAACTTGTAATATGCGTAACTGTAGTCGACAAACTTATTTTTTAAACGTTGGTGCACGTAGTATATGTATTCGACAAACATATAATTTTCAAACGTTGATGTATTCGAAAAATTTGTTTATTTTCAAACGTCGATGCATGCATTCGTAGGCTAGTTAAAAGGCCTTTCCCTCTTGAAACTTAGCTCGTAATTGTAATTGTGATTATGTAATGTTTAAATACATAATGTTGAAATGCATCATTATTCGTGGCGTCGTAAGTTATTTGTGTAATGTGTAGTGTTGTCGTCATCATCATTCGATAATGATCAACCGTAGTAGGATGGGTGATCAGCCCTCCTTGTCTATTAATATGTATCTAAAATATACTCATGCAATATCATGTCACAATAAATATCATGATGAAGACGTCAACTTTAAGCAGTTAAACATGGACAATTTAGAATAACTTGCATAACATATTTCAAGACACATATCTATCAAGTAGAGTAGCAAGTCATGTAAGAAACAAGCACATGTTTCATTATGATTAGATCATCAATTATTCAAGCAAACATTCATTGGAAGCATGAAATATCATTTAAATAACATAAGCCCAAGTAAAGATCGTAATCAACTTATTATCATATTGCTAAAGACTAAGAGAATAAAGAGGATGATTTCACTTACATGTGATAAAGTTCCAAAAGTAACATGTTCGAGCCCCTGGGGACTTGTAGTTCGTAATTCACAATGTATCATTGAATCTCGTTGGAGTCATCGGACCTTTCTAGAGGTGTCAATGATTCACGTCATGGTGTCGACCGTCATGTCCCCTGTCATCAAGCCGACCTTAATCAACTTTTTTGAACTTGTCGCAACAAGTAGTCTCTTTCTGACTATTTCTTCTATGTTTATCCTTCCTGGTCATGTCATGTCTTCTTTTTTTATATCATGTCGAACGCGTTCATCACGTCATGTCTAGACAGGTGAAGATTTTAGATATGACGTCAGCCCCATGTGTTTTGACTCTTGTCGTCATGTTGTTGGTCTCCTTAGAGGCTGTAGTCAACTCAAGTTGGAGTTGGATACTTCTAGAATTGTCACCAACCGTGTCGTTGAAATGTGTCTATGTTCTTCAACATGTCTTTGGTTCGCATGTCATTCATTGTTGACGTTCTCTTTTGTATTCACATTTTTTTTGTAACTTAGAATTCTCAAGGCTGATGACATGAATTTCCTCCTTGTGGCGTTGTTTATCGTTGCGTAGATGTCATCCATGTCTTGTTGTTCGTGTCGCGTTACATGTTGTTTAATAGTTCCCGTCAGACGTGATGAGATGAATGTAACTTGTTCCCGTCGTACATGTCATGGTCGTTTGCGATTACTTCAGGTATGTTTAACCTTGATTAGTACCCTCTTGGAGTCTTTGTGTACCTCTTGACAGATGTGACACATGCATGCCGTCGTCTTCTCAAACTATCACGTGTTGTAGGTTGTAGGCGTCAGCGATATATGGACATGTTGATCAACTCGTCGGGCAGTCCCCTGAACCATGATAATGTTGGACATGTCAGTGTAATTTCGAGATGTTTACTCATGAATGGTCTTCGTAATGCATTAACGATCAGTGTCGTAAACTTCCATTGTGTGTGTTGAGTGTCGTGTTCTTCAATTCAGCCAACCCGTCGACATGAGCTCCAGCCAACCCGTAGGATAGCTACATGTTTGTAACCAGAAATCTTTTTTGTATGTCAACCATAGTGATGTGATATATGAACGTATAACTAGTGTATCATGTCGTCTGTCTCTTGTAGCACCTTTTGAACCGATTAATATGCGCGTCGACGTGAACTCCATTGTCATAGAAATCATGTAAGTGCTTCGCTAGTTTCCCACAGACGGCGCCAATTGTTTTTACCAAAATTTGCAGGGTTAAAAGCCAAGCCTATTTAATTTCTATAACAATGGAGTAAGTGTTTTTATGTGTGAATATTTAGAAGATCGAATGGACAAGTATCGAAAAGAAAATAAAAGACAAGAACACAATCAATTTTGGTGACGCGGAAAACCCCTTGTAAAAGGTTAAAAACCGCGGGTGGGAATGTCCCAACCAAATATCCACTATAATGTTGAAGTATGAGCTTACAAGTATGATAAAAACAAGATACAAGTATAAATAAACGCAGTCGTCGTCATCAGAAGATGTTCCCGTCAGTGGCAGTGCGTACCCGTCGACGTGAAGACTTGAGGGAGATGAGGATGTAGAACTCTATTGATAGAAAATGGAGAGGATAAGACCGTTGTGCATCAATGTATGTATCTATATGTGCATGAGGAATGGTCTTGGGGTCTATACATAAGAAAGTGAATGATCTGGGGGTAGAAGATGAAGGAGTGGGTTTATAAAAGTGTGTTGGTCATTCAAGAAAAATGTATGCTACGTAACTTTAATTTGATAGGCTGGTGTTTGTAGATAGCTCAAGTTAATAGCTTGTCCTTTTTCTCCCTCAGTACTTGCATGCTTATATAACTCCCTTGGCTAGAGTCCTATAACTCCACTAACTCCTATTTTCTCTCCCCGCATACGTGATTGTTTCCAACTTCCTTATCTTTACTTCAACACTGAACTAACTTCCTCGAAATGCGGCTTCCTTTGAATCATTCATATGCCTATCTTGTTTGCTGTAATCTCGATTAAATATAACAAATATAATACTTATTTTTGTACCATCTCCTGTGCGTAAAATCCCGGCATAACAGATACTATAGCTGAAATTTTATAAATTTATATATACTGCATATATTGATAAAGATGAATAATTCGTAGAATTTATAAATGCTAATATACTAAAGATAATGGGGTTGTTTGGGAAGGGGAAGTAATTCCTGCTTCTGGCTTCTGCTTTTGTTGACCCGTTTGTGTAAATAAGTAAAAGCACTTTTAAGAAGCTGAGAATGCTAGCTTCTCCCGCTTCTTTTCCAAACACTTTATCAACTTATTTACTTCTCACTTCTACTTCACTTTAACCATGGAATCACTTTTTTTAAGCTTGGCCAAATGGCCCCAATATATATTAAAAATTTAAAATAAATTTATCATTCCCAGCACTATTATTTAGGGGCTTTTTAGAAAAAACATGGTTTTTTAAAATTGAGAAACTACGATCTTTTAAAAAAAATACAAAAATGCTTTTTTTTTTAATTTTTTTAACAAAAATACTACTCTATATTACAACCAGATATAACTGGATGCGCTAGAAAATGAATTGAACTTTCCTGTAAATTAATAATATTATAGCGAATTGTATTTGGTCATAAAAGAAAAAGATATGTTTGGTTATTTTAATTGGAAATCGTACGTGTATGTCCAAATAATTTCAGAAGACAGAATATTTATTTGAATTTCCTACATATTTTCTAGTAAAAATTCAAAAAAAATAAACAAAGCTTGACATAAAGTAGGGAATTGTCTTTTTTTTCATACCTAAACCCAATTATTCGAGCTAATGATATATCATGTACGTTGGAAAAACTGTACATAGGCGTTCAGAATATTCTGGTCAATATCAAATAATTCTGGCTGACGAAATAACAAAAAGTTAAAATTTACATATTCCTACATTCTAACATGGCCAATGAATACAATTATTAGAGTAAAACAAAAGGAATGTAGATTTGAACCATTAAAAACGGATTAATTAAAAGAAAAAATCATTTCATTAATCAGTATGGTTAAGGAGAAAATGATGGTGCATAATCCAAACTTCATTAGACTACAAATCGGCATTATGAACTGATTTTAACTTTCTAAAGTAGAATAATTTTATTCCTAATCGCGATCATGAGAGACTAACTACTAATTATTGAGTGACACCTAATATTACGAAAACAGTTCAGAGGTGCGTTTAATATATTTTATTAAATATTAATTTTTGTATTTAGCCAAAAAATATAATACTCCCTCCGTCCCTTTTTATCTGTCCATTTTAGAAAAAAAAACACATACCAAGGAATAATTGATTGTATAAACTTTTTCATTAAATACCTCTAATTAATATCTTGAAAATGGTGGAATACCCCTACTTTATGTCTTGAAAATATGAATTCAACCAAGTTTTAAATAAGTCAAGCCTTGAAAATTGAAATTATGGAGATATATTTGAAAAACTATCATTAAATTAGTTTTGAAAGTATAAATGGACAGATAAATTGGGACAAATTTTTACTTCCAAAGTGGACAGATAAATAGGGACGGAGGGAGTAATATTTTACGGTATATAATAAAGGATGAATCCGGCACCACGTACACGGAATATAAATAGACGAAAGTGGCAAGTGGGAGACCAAGTTGGACAGGTTTCCAAGTCTTAAACAAATAGGCACTTGCCACTTTTGCGTGGCGATTACTATTTACGTCTTTTGTTTTTATACGGCCTTTCGTCATGTTTCCAATAAATAAAAAGGATAATAATAAAAAAAAAAAAGCAATTTCAATTATATTGTTGTAAAGGTGGTACTAATTATTATCTGAGATAATTTTATATATTTATAAATTATTACATAATTTAATAAATTTAATATTGAGCCGAAACTGAAGCCACCATCACCGAAGGGATCAAGATGTTTAAGTTCATTTTCCAAAAATGTTTTACAGAATATTATTTGTAAACAGATAATTTTGGAAAAATTAAATAATTAATTAATATTTTTTGAAGTAAAATAATTAATTAATATTTAATTTATCCAAATTGATTCCTACTTTTTTTAAAGCAGCTTTTGAATCAAAATTTATTAGTCATAGTTTTTATTTGAGACTTTTGAGATTTTTGAATAATTATCATATATCTATGAGCAGTGTTGTAAAAAGCAGAAATCGGACTTAATCGGTGAAGTCACGGAATGGAATAAGGATTAATCGGAGATTAATTGAATTGATCGGGGATTAATCGGACTAATCGGCGATTAATAAGATATTTAATTAGTTCGACAAGTTACGGAACAGGGATTAATAGGTGATTAATCACTTTTTAAACAGAGTCTATGAGTGAAATTTATCATTACGGCACGCGAGTAAACCGGTCATCGGCTTCACTACCACATGTTTCAGATGTATACACTATTTATGTTTCTATATTTTTTCATGTATCTGTGATCTGTGATTATCGAAAGACTGACAACCAGGTGCCATCTATTTGTTTCAGCTGGATAATCAAAATATAATTTGACATAATCAACAAAACTAAAACTGCAAGGTCATCGAGAAACAATAAAAATTACAGTCGAAACAATAAATTTAAGGTTATACAGCCGAATATAATGAAACAATGAAGCAATCGTAGTATTCCATGGTCTACATAAATTCCCTCAAAATATTAAAAAACAAACTAGTAAAGTGAAATGTCCAACAACGTAGACGCGTCTATTGTCGTATCTGTAGTTGTGGAGTGTTTGGACTTCAACAATCTCAGCGACCCAATAATCTTGGTCCGGCCCATTGTAAAAATCACTGAAAAATACGTAATTGCCCCTCAAACTAAAATTCGTATCTACGGGAAGCTTGTTCTATTTTTGGAAACACATTTGTACCATGTGATTAATATGTTAACAACTTTAGAATTTCGGCTTTTGACAAAACTAATACTCCCTCCGTCCCTTTTTACATGTCCTTTTTGAAAAAAAAAATTGTCCCAAATTACTTGTCCACTTCTCTTTTCAAAGCAATTTTTTGTATGTTTTTTCAAAATGTAACAACTTCCAATGTTTGACTAGCATATATATATACACAACTCTATCTAATTCATTACATTTATTAGGGATATGTATGAAAATAAGATATCCACCTAACATTTTCTTAAGATGCGTTATTTTTTCAAAAAGGACAAGTAAAAAGGGACGGAGGGAGTATTTGACAGTGGATTCAAACACGGTCCTAAGTTTTTCGAAGAAGTTTCTTGCAAAGTGGGGATAATAATTTACAAAGAGGTAGCTTTAAAGCTTTTATCATGAGAAAGGAAGATCAATATGTGTAAACCGAATGATACGTAATTGTCAAAATTTTGATAAGAAATATTTTCGAAGTTGTATTATATAGTTTTGGAGGTACACGAATGTCACGCAATGCACATAGAACTTACGTCTTAAGTTAGAATTTACAAAATTCCGAAGATTTGTGCTGTAAATTTGTAAGATATATGTGTGGAAAATGGCATTGTATCATCTTAAAATGGTTAATAAAATTTTATATTGGTTATATAATATTCCTTCAACCCCATCTATATTTTTAATGTTTTCAATTTTGGATGTTATTCTCAATTAATTATATTTAAAACCTGTTTAAAAGTGGTATATTTTTATAATATAAAAAAATAATCTCATCTTCTTTTATTCACATTTCCCCTTTATTGTTTAAATATATTTAATAGATCTCAGGATACTTTACTTATTTTCAGATTATAGAAAAATATTAATTAAATTAAATTTGATCATTGATTAGGCGACATATTGATTTAGACATGGAGAAAATTAAGAAGTTAAAACTCAGGCCAAGCATTCTAAAATATTTGCATCGGACTTCGTATGCAATATACAATTTGGCGGCAAATTTTAGGTAGCCTGCCCCATCATCTACTTATTTATATATATAATAGCCCAACACGTTCGTGTCAAGCCTCCCTCCTGAGCAAATAAATTACCTAGCTCCGAACCTGAGCCTAACTCCGAACCTAACTCCTCCTCATACATATAAAAAAAAAATATTATTAATGGGACTCGAACCCAAGCCCTCTTCATTACAATCACACCACTCAAACCACTTGAGCTACACAGGCAATTAATTTTATTTATTCAAAAACATTAAACTCATACATTAAAACTGTTGTATTTATATTCTTTTCAATATCTTATTTATTTGAGATAAGTTATTATTTCAGGTAAGTCTCATATGTTTTTTACATGCTTGATTAATATCTATAAATTAATTACTTATGTAATAAATTTAAATTTGATAAAGAATTTGAACAATTGGGCTCGAGCCATGTTTCAGACTTCAAAAAATGGATATAATTTATATTTGAATAAAATTGGACGAATTCAAATCTAACTTAATACTTTAAACGAGTACCGATACAATATTAGAGAAATTTAATTCATGAATGTGAGAAATAAGCACAAAAACTAAGATATCGGTGAGCATCTTTGAAAGGAAAAATTGATGGACTTTCAACATGGACTATGTCATATTTTTTTTTAATTATAAAAGGTGACTTATAAAGAGATTACAATATTTTTAAGAAAATGAAATAAGATAACTGAAAGAATATTTTTGTTTAAAATATTTTTTATTTTAAACTTATGAATTCAGAATTCGACGTGTAACCAAATCTTTTCAAAAAAAAAAATTATAGATATAAGAATAGTGACAAAGACATCAAATTTGGTGTTAGAAAATATGTCTAAATGATGTGATTTTGGTGATATATGAATTTGAAATATTATAACTTGTGATACAAAGGTGAATTTAGGGAAATTTAATGTTGTTAATCAAAAGTCAACCAAATAATAATAAAACGTGTTTACGAGACCTACTAAAAAGAATTGAGTTATAAATTTTACTTGCTTAAAATAAAATAACACAGAGAAATAAGTTATATATATATATTAAAGTCTTAAAACTATAATTTTAATATGCCATCCATCAATGTACAACATACGAGTTAAATAAAATGATTCAAACTATAATTAAATTAATTAATCATTTACAAATTAAACTAATAAAATATAATTAATTCTGAAATGGATAATCCGACGCGATAAGGTGTAAACTAATATCTCATTAAACGAGAATTATACAAGAATAGTTTTCCATAATCCAGAATATCGAACACCTGATTTGATCTTTAACAACTGAACATGATATACTACATTGCTCACCCCTAAGAAATAAGAGTATCAAAATATTTAAAAATGTGAGTTTGCACAAAACTAAAAAAGTAACTATAGGGTTAATTAAACTAAAAATTTCTTATTTTTATGAACTTCATGGTGCCTAACTGACATCTACTCTATTTTTGCTATTTGAAATCTGGTTTATAACAATTACATGAAAAATCATTAAAAATCTTAATCAACAAGCTCAGAAAACTAATGATAAAAAATTAATATTTTATAACAAGACAATATTATAACACGCGGTATCAAAGTAATAATCATCTAATATTTTAGATTAATAAAAAAAATATAAGACATTGAAATACTATATAATTGATATGAAAATTAAAAGGGTAAGCCACATCAAACGTGTCGGAATTTTTCAGGTACAATTATAAGGTTATTAGTTCAATTGATGCTTTTATAATAAAGTAAGGTAGGGTCTTTTACATACAATATATGTTTCAATTATTATTTATACAAAGTGTGTGCAACATATGATAAAAAAGAATGTGTTGATGGTCTGTCCATCATATAACACTTAACTATTACACAAACGTACGCTCAAAAAAAGAGAAATAAATATAAAACAACGCGGACCACACATCTTCATCTAATCATGATTTAGGATATCGTAATTCACATATCAAGAACAAGTTTTCATATTGGATGAAATAATTTAATAATTTTCAACAATAAATTACAGATCTTTTTAATGAGGTATAATATATTTAAATTCTAAAAGTTTCAGTATTAATTTCCAATATAATTTTGAACATGTAGATAATATGGTAGTGGCCTCTATATCCTAACGAATTTGAATATAGAAAAATCAGTTCAAATGTTGTTTTTGATCCATAATTTTTTTTTAAAATATAGTAGATATTATTACTATCAATGCTATTAGATTGCAAATGTTACATATCATATTTACATATTCTGTTTTAAAAAAAGACGTAGTAATTATGCTCGAAATAATATGATGACACACGAATATTATTTAAAACACAACAAAACTAGAGTCCCGTGCCTCGCACGGGTTTTTATGCTAGTTTTATATTTACACTTTGACACGCATTTAAACGTGGTGTATTTTATTTTCTTGAAAATGTCTTTATTAATATGAAATTGGATTTGTTTATATTAATTCAATTTATTAATGAAACACATAAGTTGAATCACATAATTATGCGAACAGGGGTTATAGCCAGAGAAATAAACGTGGTTTAATTCTAAAATTGCAAAATTAGTCTTTATATAAAAGCGAGGGAGTATAATTAGATTTCAAAATAATTTGGACTCGTGTGTCACATTATTAACATTCCATACCGATTACAAATATTTTTCATTAAAAATTATATTCCCTCCGTTTTTTAATATACGACGTTTCACTTTTTGGCACACACTTTTAAGTGTTTTGACCAGGTAATTAAAAATATTATTTTTGAAATTCTTTTAATCAAAATATATAATCAAAATTTTAATTTACAAAAAAATCAATTAAAAATATTAAAATTACTATCTGATAAAATGACATATAAAAAAAAATAGAGGGAGTAATTAAAGTAAAATTTTACTGCACAAACTTTAGGACACCACGTACGCTCGCAAAACTTAAAAAAAGATGGTAAGAATTTTGAAGTTCGAAAAATATCTGCTGAGTCACAGCCAACACTTATTTTATCTTCTTCCTCGCAGCCACCAGTCGACACATGTCCAGCACTTAAACGGTTAATTATATGCGGCCACCCGACATTTCTGTTATGCACAGCAACAGGACCATTCACATAATCTTCAAACATGTAAAAATAAATTTTATAAAATTACTTGATATAAGTCACATATATTTGTTTTACAAGAAAATTTTCATGTTTTACCCGTTATTTACATTTTTAACCTGAAACAAGTCAATAACTTCTCCTTTATTTTTTTGCAAAGCAACTTTATGATGTATATTAAAAATACATATAAATTATGTTGTAATAATATTAAAAGTAAGTATTTGATAAAATCAAACTGATAAATAATTCGTTAATTTAGATAAATAATTATAAGAAGACTCGAACTTGATAGCGCTCTCTCTCCGAAAATATCATGTTGGGTAAATATTTTATCCAAATTAATAATTTCATATATAAAACAAAATTTTATATTAGTCAAAGTAAATATTATCTCCATACAAAAATAATAGCTGTTTTAAATTTTTACATATAATTTGGAATGGAAAAAATTTATGTATTATTTTTCGAAATTTACTTTCTTAACAAGAATTTAATATCCATATTCTTATTCAGGAAAAAATCTAAAAGATAATTTATGAAACTCAAATTATGTACTAAAATATCAAAATTGACCATTATTATGTACCAATAATTTAGATTTAAGTCACCTGAGAAAAAAAAACAGTGTCTCGCACGGCCACAATTCCACAACCGCCGGGGAATTTAAAATAAAAAATAAACAAAAAAGAGTGACATAAATACATGATGGTGGAGGAGCATCCTATATAAAGAGGAATCCACATTAGTTACACTCTTCATTCCAACAAACTAATTTCCCTTGTTCCTCAATCTCTCATTCCCACTCTCACTCTCCTACTTCAAAGAGTTTCCATAAAACACAACATACACTTCATCTCACCTGAATCAAACACAAAACACTACTGCTCATCCTTACCGTTAGCATTCCATCTCATTCTCTTTTTATCTCTTAACTTTGATTTTCACTATTAGTTCTCTTTTTCTTTTCCTTTATTCCCCGTCTATTCGGAAATAGTCTTGTGTGCTGATTACGACTTCTCGGTTTTGATATACTTCCAATGCAAGTATGAGTCCAAGTAATTCTACAGAAATGCTGTCTCGTGTCAAGTGCACTGAACACAGAACTCAAACGACCATGTTTTCTTCTAGGGCTGATAGGGGTGTTTCCAGGGTTGTGAGAATATCTGTCACGGATCCCGATGCTACTGACTCCTCCAGCGACGAAGAGGGGCCCACTTTTAACCGGAGGAAAATGAAGAGATATGTAAATGAGGTGACTATCAAAAGCAGCCGGAGTAATCCCCGGAAAAAGATCGCCGGAAAATCAAGAAAAGAGGCGCCGGCGATTAAGCAAAACCCTAGCAAGAAGTTTCGAGGTGTACGGCAACGGCCGTGGGGGAAATGGGCGGCCGAGATTAGAGATCCGATGAAACGTGTACGGTTGTGGTTAGGCACGTTTGATACGGCAGAAGAAGCTGCTATGGTTTACGACCACGCGGCTATCAAGCTACGTGGACCTCACGCGCTAACGAACTTCTCGAAACCGCCGTCAAAAGCCGTCCCGGAGAAAACCCCATCTCCGACGTGCTCCGGTTATGACTCCGGCGTGGAGTCGAATAACACAACTCCAAATATTTGTTCACCGAAATCTGTACTAGGGTTTGTCACGGTTTCCAATGAAGAGTCAAACAATGATGATACAAAGTCAACAAGTACAGTAACTGACACCGTTAAAGTAGCCGAAAGTTTTACTGATTTCCTGGGAACAAATGACGGTACAAACGCTCCTCTTTTCACGGAAAATCTGTTTGATTTCCACTGTTCGCCGTTAGATTTGTTTGACCAAATGGGCAAGACCATGTTTGACGATTGCTGCTCCGATATGTTTTTCGGGTCGGGTCATGATTTCGGGTTCGGGTCGTCTTCATGGGTCGATGACGACTGTTTCCAAGACTTTGGCGATATTTTCGGGTCGGATCCTCTTGTGGCTCTTTAGTAGTGTGAAGAATACTGTATTGAGTATTGAATTAATTAATGTTGCAGCAGTTTTGGTAGGAATAGATTTAAGATTGTATTGAAGTTTTTAATATCAACTTATGTTTATATAATTATAATTTAATAATTTATGTTACGAGTGTTAAATTTCGAATAATTTACTTAAAATAGTACAAATTTGAATGACAGTAGGATTCACGTTGAAGGCGTGAAATTCATATGGATAGACTATATGCAATGTATGCAAGATCATGCTTGGTATGATGGGGAAATTTGAAGCTGGTGATGGTGCATTGTACATTTGTATGAATATTAGTTACGCAAAACTCTAAAGAGTAATGGGTCATGACCCACACCTATAACTGATATGGAGTTGGTAGGCAAATCTTTAAACTGTACCCGGAGAGTAATGAAATATCAAATATCCCTGTTCACTCTTGTAACGTTTCGGTCAGTATTAACTTTTTTTTAAATATTTCAAAATTCAAATGGATTTTGGTGTGAGAACGCAAAGCATGTCCAAGAATATACTAGTAATTTTCTTATAAATATATAAAATATGGTATCCATCTATTTTGGGACAATATTTTTGTATATTCACTCGAAAAGAAATCTTGTACACAAGTCTTATTATTCCAATATTAATATATACAAATTATAAGTGTGGAAAGAGATGGAATTTTATTATTAAATTAAAATAAAATTTGAATTAGATGGCTTTTTTTTTTTGTTGACAAGTCTAAGGATGCTCATTAATATAACGCTATTGAGCTATTCTCAACCTATAGATGATCTAAAAAACAAGACATCTATGGCACACTGTGTTTGTATTTTTGTTATGTATCCTAAATTTGATTTAGAACAACAAATAAATAAGCAACAATAATCAATTGTGTTTTTGTTTCAATAAAATAAATGATCAATTGTGTTTTGTGTAACATTATCATCCATCTAAAACTGAATGGTTTCTTTATGATTTAAAGTGTTATGAAAATCAGAACCTTTTCATCAGAATCTGAGTAAGTATGCATGAAGCATGGCCAGTTTTGTTGTGACTTGAATATTTCGGTAAAATTATTCAAAATAATTGCAAAGGAAGCTTAAAAGGAGGGTATAATCTGGAAAGCAAGGGGAATGGTTAGTTATTAAAATGATTTAGAAATTGATAGGTTATGGGAGGCTTTGAATTCTCTAATGTTGTGTTTGGTTGGGGAGAATGGAATGGAATGGAATGAAATGAGTAAAAAATACTTGAAACTAATAGAGATAGGAAGAAAGTTTTGAAAAAATTTGAAGGAGTGCAAAATTACTATGATGAGATTTGAGAAGAAATTGAGGATGAGAGAGAATGGAGCATTCCATCTCAAATGGAAGGGATGATATCTAGCATATGATGTAGGGAATGGAATGGAGGAAGGAAAGAAATTTCTTAAAAATCATCCATAAAATAGTTCATTTTTCATTCCATTCTTTCCGGAATCATTCACCCCAACCAAACACAACATAATTCTGTCAGCTGAGGTGGTCTGAAAAAACACAGAGCCCCTCCCCCCCTCCATGCCCGCACTGGTTTGTCTCATGTCCGACATCGCATTCCTCCCTCGTGAATCACGAAATTCGACATAAATCATTAATTATTATCTCGTAAAACACATCGTATCAAGACCTGAAGTCGCGTGTCTTATATTGTTAACCAAAGGGAGTATGAACATATTAAGCGAGTTTTGTTTTAATGTTCTGTCATAATTGTAGTCTGAGGTTGTTTTTAATTGGTGTCCGAAGAGACGTACATTCGAAAAGTCACAGGAATTCGACAAGAGTCGAAACGAGGATAGGATCTTGGTGGAGAAGATGTGTGCTAGATTGGATGTATGATTCTAGCTGTCTAACATATGAATCTGTCTATCTGTTTCTTTAGATCTTTGTAGAAACTGGAGAGATCAGAGTGGTCCTCTTCATGGGCTGGTATATTCACAGGTGACCCCCAATCCCCATATTGAGACAAATATTTGGGGTTTCTGTTCCAAAGTCTGCACTCATTGTTGCATGAACACAAAATTACAGACTCATGATTTGACTAAATAAGTAAACCCAACTATGAACTAACACAGCAAGAAAAACGGGCAGTATATCGATTACCTCGATTTAAAAAGAAATTTTGTTTTCTAAGTCCTCACGCAGTCGTAAGTTTAATTTAATTATTTATTTATCTGATTAGTACATGAAGAACAATTTACAATTTCATGATTAGAGTTAGACTCAATTCTTAAAGTGAAGACATTATAAGAAAAAGGGGATTATCAGAAAATATGATATTTTCTGCTAATAGTTAATGCTCTAATGTCTTAGGGAATGATATAAAATCAATTACCTCAGTCCAGGGAGTAGTTCGTTTGTCAAGTCCTCACACCGTCATATGTTTAATCAATTAATTATTACTCCCTCCGTCCCCCTGAGTTATATACATTGGGGGACGGGGACGCGGCACGGACTTTAATGCTCCCGTAAAGTATAGTTCTAGAACTTATTTTTAAGATTTTTCTTTTCTGAATAAAAGTTTGAATGTTATATTTTTATACAGAAAAAGAAAATTTTAAAAATAAGTTATAGAACTATATTTTATAAGAGCATTGAAGTGCGTGTCGAGCAGTGAAAAAAGAAACGTATACAATTAAATGGGACAGAGGGAGTAATATGCGAGGGTTGTTTTAGTGTGTGCTCGTGCTTTTTTACTTAAAACGGAGTATTTGGTTTTGTGCATCCAAAAGGACTATCATTATTGATGGAATTGAAATCAATAAAAATTCAATACATAACTAAAAAATGATCGTTAGTATGTGCCTGTAGTAGAGTCCGTATACGTGATACTACTAATTTGTACGAGACAGAGCATGCAAGGTGTAACTATCTTTTAGATATGGTTGCCTGATTAAAGCTGATAAGGTGATGCATGGTTTGAAAACAAGAGGGTGAAAATCAAACAGGCCTACACAATAAGAGCTACAACTAGGACTTGATTTACTGTCACCCCCAAGTTGATGCATAAAAACAACAGTAGTTTCATTTTCTGAGGATCACAATTCACAGGATCCCTGTGACTGAATCTTCATGAATAAACCAAATAGATTTACAAATCTACTAAAGATACTACTAAATTATCAATATTATTTTTGAATTAAAGCAGTCAAAGTACTTTGAAAAAACTCGAAACAGCTAGGGACATTCACAGCCTCAAAATCTTGCAAAACAGCAGATAATTGCAGAGGAAGTGTCACAAGAGATAAGATTTGGTTCGTTTCCTTGTAAGAATCAGCAGCCTTTTTAACTGCATGTACATAATTATATGGAAAAGAAAAGGAACAAAACAAGCTAAATTATAAGGATGTAAGATGGTCCATGATGGTCCCATGATAGTGCAGCCACATAGAGACATATATTCACCAATCTCCACTTGATTATGAACAGAGTGTACAGCATATGCGTCTTTCCAGCACTGTTAGGGGCCGCCTGCAGTAACAGTAATTAGCCCTGCTGCCCAGCCGCTAGTAGAATGGTAAATTGTAGACTTGCAGTGCACGATCCCGGCCATGAAGTTCGCGAGGTCTTGATTATAATCATGTTTCCTAGATTCTAATTCTAGTTTTGAAATTATTCCGCTCGTGCTTAAATTTGATTTGACTCGGTTAAATTCAAATTAAATTACCTATTAGCAAAGTTGTGCGAGTCAAAAATTGATTCGTTTAGTTCCGGAAAATAGGGGCCAGATTGGTAAAATGTATATTCTTGACTACTAAATTTATAAATCACATACATTCGTATGGTTTATATAAAAAAAATTATAATCAATTTCAGACTTATAAGCTTGAATATGAAAAATTGAACTTCATAGATATTTTCAGCTTTTTTCTTTTGAAATTTAATTTAATAAATATGCAGAGTAGCACTTTAGAAGATAATTATAATATTTTTATTATTATATTAATGATTTTTATACCCGATAAATTATAAATATTAAAAAAAATATCTTCACATTAATTAAAAGTTGCTTTTTTTTTGAAAATAATTAGAAGTTACTTTTAATCTATAAATAATTTATTTCATACGAGTAATGAGCATTTTTTTTGAACTAATTCAAACAGAATTGCCAGGTACCCTAAAAGATAGTTTTCAAAAAAAAATTCTCAAATATAATTGATAATATATGGTTGTTTCGAACCACATTAATAATATATAAGATCCCTATATGCATATAGATCAATTAAAATTAGTAAGATCATTAAAAATAATATTTTAGGGATGAAATCTAAGATTACACAGTTACTCCTCAATCAAACGATCCCGAATAGTTCTACGAGAATTAACCGGGGATTACTTTTGTAAAATTTATCTAAAAGCTTAATTTGAAACTGCCGGGAATAAATCTTCTCATTTATCACCTACCCACATAGCACAGTATGGGACAGAATCTAGCGACAGATTTTATTAGAGAGGTTTGATGATATCACACAGAAGGCAGTTCAACTTCATTAGATTACATAACGACGCATGAATATTCATGATACTCCATAAATATCAGATTTTAATGTGTGCATTATATAACAATAAACACACAGCTAACGACAGTAAAAATTTATTTATTGTACTCGCACCACATTTGATGTTCTTTGTTGACGTGATTCACATTGGGTGAATTTCATTTATCTTATTCACCAGTCTTCTGCATCCTGCAGAACCAATTTAACTTGTTTAAAACGAAAGGTGCTGCAAACTTGAACTCCATAAATAACATAAATTAAATTACATAAATCACGTAACCATAACTCTGTACGACGAAAAAGTGATATTTAATTCCGGGATGATATCAGGATTTTATCACGCGGGAGTCAGAAAACAATTAAGAAAACTCATTCAATTTTTCTTTAAAAATTCGGGACTCATACTAATTTTCTAGTACACCCCGAGAGATCTTTTAAGAGGCACTATGCACATGTCATTTTTTTAAAAACATTGACATTTTTCACAATTTTAAAATTTTTTAAAATTTGCCTTCATCAAATATTAAGATATAGAAATATTTTTCAGAAATTTACTTAATATCTCAATATTTGAATCCTAAATACGTCTCTCGTTATATCTATGAAAATAACTTTAATAACGGGAAAAACATTAGTGTATTTCGCAGAGAGTAATCCTGCCAAAAAGAGGGAAATAAAAGAGGACAAGACTGGGATGCCCACTTATAAAGTGGACAGCAATTGGGCCCTTATTAGGCATTAAGGCCTGCAAGTTTTTTATACTCAAATAAAGCAGTCCACACTATTTTTATTTTAACCCAAGTTTTCCATATTTAAAGACACTTTTTGGTGGAGCCTAACGAAGAATAACACATGGGTCATCATTTGCAATAAAGCCAGATCTGCATTTGGTTTCCTTGTGTGTTCTGTGACTGCTCCATTAACAGATATAGTGGACTCAAAGGTCCCATATATGGTTGTTCGGCCCAATAATTGCAGTACATTGATACTTGTGGGAGCTGGGAAATCATGATCCGGCCCAATGTCAATTTAATATTCATGGAAGTAATATATTATATATCTGAAGTAAATTAATACCTCGACCGACATTATTTTAAACAAAAAGTTCGATATTATTTAAAATAAACAAAAAAGTCGATCTTATATATTTATTATAAGTTTTTATATATTTCTTACAATTTTTTTACGAGCTATTAACCAAAAAACCCAATCAACTTTTTATATTTTTGCCAAAAAACCTTTAAACTTTTCTTTTCACTAACAACCCCAATAAACTTTACTAAATTCATGAAAAAATTTAATCGGAGTTACTTATCTTTTACATAGACTAATCATGATTAACACATCCTATGTGGCAACATGACTAAAATTAATCAAAAAACTAAAAAAAATTATTTTTGTGAAGATTTAACTACAAGATCTAAAATAAATATAGCTTATGATTTTGATACAAACTTTCGTGTCCGTGAATTTTAACAAATAATCATGATGATTAAGCATCTGTTTGGGAGTGCTGTTAAAAATTGATGTGCTGTCAGAAAAAGTGCGGGTAAAAAAGTGCTGTTATATTAATCTGATAATTATTTGCTAATTTTTTTGATATTTACTTATTTTGAGTTCTAATATAAAAAAAGAATTTTTTTTTTGGTGAATTTTGATAGTGAAATTTATAACAGCTTCCTGCAAAAGCTGAAAACAGCTTTTTTCAAAAGCATGTGAGGATTTGTTTTTTCTAAAAGCAATTTTTCAGCTAAAAGCTGCTTTTAGATTTAACAAACAGTTTTACACCTGTTTTTTTAGCAAAAAACTGTTGTTGCTGTCTGCAACAGCAACCCCAAACAGTACCTAAATAGCTTACTTGACAAAATATAACAATTCAAATAATAGAAGAAAAAACAAAGGGGTGAAAAATCTGATATGTGACAAGTACATCTTCACTTATTTTCATATTATTTTTAAATCAAAATTATAAAAATATCATACTATAAAATCATAATCCACCAATTATCCTTAAGTAGAATATATATACATATGACTCGTAGAAGTTAGACACTTAAGTAGAATAATTAATATAAATTAAGTTTAAATAAATTATAAAACGGTCAAAATAATATATTATTTGGTACAAACGATGAAAACACTTAGATCTTCCTTGTAGCGTGGGTTTATAAAATTATAATATTATAAAATATTAAAGAAAAAAATTATATTTATTAATGAATAGATAACATGTGGCACATACATGTATAAAGAAATGCAAATAAGGGAAAGATACTTAAATTTAACCATGGTTTATATTTTTATATAATTTAATAAAGTTTATTGGGGTTGTTAGTGAAAATAAAAGTTCAAAGGTTTTTTGGCAAAAAAATGATAAGTTGATTGGGTTTTTTGGTTAATAGCTCTTTTTTTACTAATTAAATAATAAGTTTTTTTATTTCGGACAACCTAACAGCTTCTTCCTTTACCTCGGACTCACCGGTTGTTTCCGTTTCTTCGTCAGTTTATTAAACTAATTTCTTCTTTTAATTGCCCATTAATGTTATTCACAATTATCGTTCTCTATGATTTATTATTGTTTGATAAGATCAAAGATCAAAAAGGAGTTTCTTGAATTCTACAAGGCTCTGGAAAACACATCGGATCGTATTGGAAGAACTAGGGCTTAGCAGGTAATTTTACTTTGATTGCTGTTTCTATAAATTGAAATATGACGATGATGAATTCAAAATTGCATGCAAGCCCTTTGTTTCTGGATTCCTTCGCATATATTAAAAAAAGTTTCTGCAACAAAAGATGAAGTCAGATGGGCATGTACATTATATTGATCATCAATACTTATTCCATAATAATTTCAATACGATTTCGACCCTCCACATCTCAAACTGAATTTTTAAGTATGGTTGTCGATTGTCAAGCAAGGTCTATGTGCGGGTTCCTAACATAAGTATGTTAGTAACATATATATTAGTACATACATACAACGGAAAAAAACGCTTAACAGTTTAACTCTAAGTTTTGGATGTATCTGAATTTTGATGTATACCGAGGGTGCTATGGTTTTTATCTGTTATTTTTATTTTTAGGTTTGAGTGCAGTTTGATTTTGCTCCAAATTTGAGGGTTTCATTGGAAAGGAAAAGCTGAGTGTATGTGGATGACTTTGAAAGCCCCATGGATCAGTTCAGGCAAATCGGGGAGGTTTTGGGAAGACTTCAGGCTCTGATGGTGTTAAAAGACGACATCTCTGTTAACCAGAAGCAATGTTGTCTGCTGTTTGATGTCTACACTCTAGCTTTCGAAACTATCTCAGAAGAGATCCGAAAAAACTTGAGACTAGAAGATAAGAACACCAAGTGGAAAGATCTGGAGTACCCGTTTAAAGAACTCCAGAGAAGATTCAAAGAAGGCGAAAATTACATCAAATATTGTCTGGACTTGAAAGATTGGTGGGGGAAAGCTATTAGCCTCTATCAGAACAGGGACTGTGTTGAGTTCCACATTCATAACTTGCTATGTTGCTTTCCAGTTGTTATTGAGGCCATCGAAACTGCTGCTGAATTGTCAGCTGTGGATCAAGATGAAATGCAAAAGAGAAGATTGATGATAACAAGAAAGTACGATAGTGAGTTGAATGATCCAGTGTCTTTTCACTGGCTATTTGGAAAACAGTACTTGGTTCCTCGAGAGATCTGCAAAAGACTCGAGGTTGCTGTCAGAGAAGATAAGTGGTTACTTATTGATACAGTCAAGGGGAGGAAGAGTTCAGATTCTGATGTTATGACCAAGCATGAACACAAACTTGGAGATTTCTTGATTAGCCAACTATGGGACTCGGAAACATTAGAGGTATTGCCAAGCTGGATTCTGACTGGGGCTACAGATTATCATGTAAAGCGAAGACTAGGTACGACAAAAAGTCGCATAAAGGAGATCCACTGGCTGGGGGAGAATTTTGCTCTAAGAAACTTTCATGGGGAGATTGAACCACTATATGCAGAAATTTCTTTTGTTCTATCACTATCACATCCTAATATAATGCAATACCATTGTGCTTTTTACGACAAGGAGAAAAAAGAGGGAAGCCTCATTATGGATCTGATGCAGAAGAATCTTGCAGTATATATAAAAGAGAACTATGGTCAGAGAAAGAAGGTACCGTTATCCATCCCATTCGCAGTTGATATAATGTTTCAGATTGCAAGAGGTATGGAATATCTACATTCTCGGAAGATATATCACGGAGACTTAAACCCTTCGAATATTCTTCTAAAAGCTAGTAATTCATCCTCAGAGAATGCTCAAGTGAAAGTTACGGGGTTTGGTGTGACCTCTATAAAGAGTTCTATGCATCGGACTAAATCTGGTAACCGGGATGAGGCAGATCCTGTTGTGTGGTACGCCCCTGAAGTTCTGGCTGAACAAGAACAAGGAAACAATAGTAGCTTAAAGTATACAGATAAAGCTGATGTATACAGCTTTGCAATGCTTTGTTTTGAACTACTGACAGGGAAGGTTCCCTTCGAAGATAATGATTATCTTCATGGAGAAAAGGTAATTCGAAATATAAGATTAGGAATTAGGCCACTATTTCCACACCCTTCACCAAAATACCTTGCAAACCTACTCAGAAAATGCTGGCAAGCTACACCATCAAATCGACCGAGTTTCTCATCAATTTGTAGGATTTTACGCTATATCAAGAAGGTGCTAGTGATGAATCCTGATCATTGTCAGCCAGATGCACCACCTCCTCTTGTCGATTATTGTGACATAGAGACAGGGTACTTGTATAAGTTCCCTGAAATGGAAATTTCTTATCTGGATTCAGTCTCAAGAATTCCATTTCAAATGTTTGCATACAAGATTATTGAGAAGGATAGAACTTCTATCAGCTCGAAAGAGAAGGGCTGGGATCTGGCAAACGAAGCATTATTACCAGGTAGATCAGGTTCAGTCCTTGAAGAAGATGCGGATGATGATATATTTTTGCAAGAAAATGATCACAGGTCAGTTCAATCTGAAGTTTTACAAAGAAAAATTTCATCAATATCAGATGGTGATCTAAGGTCAGTTTATTCTGAAAATCCAAGACCGAAACACCTATCGCTTGCAGATGTTGATTATAGTCCACCACACCCTCCAGCCCCAGAAACCAAAGTGCTGCCAACAAGTGATATTCCAGAAAGAGACTTGACAACAAATGATCCAGACACAACATGTTTGAAAAATCAAGAGAAAACAGCACAATCCACAGTAAGACTTGATAAAATTTTCCCTCCTGAAAATTCAGAAATCAAGAATACACAGAGGGTGGAAACTCAAAGCTCAAGTTCTGCTACAATCCCAGACAAGAAAATTGTGAGAATAGTGAGGTCCACACAACGGACAAGACATCTACCACGTTTCAAGATTTCAGAAAAGAAAGTTCTAATGCCCAAGAAAATAATAGATCCAAAATCTAGCACATCGCCAAGTTAGTCTTCTCTATTTACACATCTAGTGATCCTTTCTGTCTTCTCTAGTATCATCGATAATGAATTCTAAATTTTTTGTTAGTTACTTCTATCAAACTAACTTTAAACATGGATTCAGGTACCTTCAAACGTCTTTCGCCAAGAACTTCACCAAAACGAACTCTAAATGGCATTTCATCTTTGTCTTCAACAGCAACAGTTTCTAAAGAAACAGCAGCTAGGACTCCTAAAGCATATTCCATCTCTTCACCGGCAAGAGTTTTCAAGGAAACACCAATAAAAAGTCCTAGAGAATATTCTGTATCTTCAACTGTAAGAGGTACTAGAGATTACTCGGTGCATATATATCCTAATTGCTAACCCTTTAACTAGATCTTAATCAATATACATGATTTGCAGGTATACCCAAAAGCCATTCACAATTAAGTTTACCATCACAAACTCTTCCATCACCTCGGTCTTCACAAGCAAAAACCTATAAGGATACACCAAGGGCATTTAAAGAATCACCACCACCACAACCACAACCACCACGAGTGCCTAAAAACACATCACCTACATTTGCTTCACCAGAACGAGCTTTTAAAAAAAAAGATCAACACCAATGAGTCAAGTACTTGGGGTCTTAGTACTAAACAGAGTACTTGGGTTCTCCTAATGACTAAAAAGTGTATCATGCCTAAATCTAACTGGGGTTCGCGGTGGCGGAGGAACTGGATCAGAAAAAAGAACCTTAGTCTCAGCAGCTATGAGTCCCGGAAGAACTCAAAGAGATCAGTAGTGATGAAGTTAACAAGTTATGTACATCATCTTGTAGGCATTTTGTTTAACAGAACTACTTTTCTTAGAAGTCTGTATAGTTCAACCAAATGAATATGTAGGTCTACAATTTTCAGCTGCTTCTAGATGCAGAAAGTAACTAGATTGTAGATGATTTTTGAACCAGAAAGAAAACCTGTTACTTTATGAATTACAGCGGCAGAGGCTATAATTCTTGGATTGTTTTTTTAAATTTTCTATTTAAAATATTTGATTTAACTGTTTATATTTGATTGTAGTAATCGAAAATTCAACTTCTTACATTTCTGTACTATAAGCCAATATATAGATTAATTGGACGATCAAGGATTATTTTTAAATTTTTTACAAAGATCACCACAACAATATATGGTCAACTTTGTATTATCTTTATGTAATTGCAGATATATATACATGAAAAATCAAAAGACAAAGCCTGAGAATTAAAAGAAGCAAACCTGCAAATGCACGGCGATAGAGAATCAAGAAAAAACAATAAAAAAAATCTCTAAACATTCCACGATACACTCTCCTCTAGGCAAGTAAACATCACCGTTCAACTTTCATGGAAAAACAGTTACATATACAAGTCAAGATTTAAAAAGGTAATGCACACCTTTCTCTAGACTCAGTTTCTATACGAGGCTGCAAGAATCAATGCATTCATTGATTCCGCAGGTAGTAAAACCCTTCCATCTTGACCGAAGTAAGTCCTCTATTATGTACAAGTCAGCTGGTATCATTTGTGGACCCAAAATTTTGTAAGCATTTCCTCTCATTTAGTAGGATATGGGAAGACATTGATTTTACCTCTCGATCCTGAAAAGTAACATCCTGGCTGCAAATTTGGAATCAATTTCAGTAACTAGCATTCCTTCAGATCATCTGCAACAGTTTTATAGATCCACTGGAATTAGCAGCAACCACCATCTCGGATTCTTTCCTCCAACAAACACTTGAGACAAAATGTCCCCCGTCATCATCAGTCTCCTTCCCAGAGATAGGATCAATCGAGCCAAACTTGTGAGAGGTGATTGGCATGGGGAGAGATCTATAATAAGCAAAAACCTGCAGAGACAACACAATTTAAGATTTAGGAGGCATTTAAATGGACATGCTTGCTTTGCCAACAGATAGATGCATAAGAGTGCTGTAACCGCTAGACACATTATTATTATTATTATTTATTACAATTACAATAGTATAGACATTAACACATTTACAGATGATTGGATAACCAGACCGGTCATAAATATTGGAACCACAAGCTTGTTTCAATTCAAGCAAGTGACCTTTACTGATAGAGATCGGAGACATTATCTAATAGTCTATGACATCTAGAACCCAAGTCACTTTTTCTGTGTCAATGCTTCTAATTATACTCTTCTCAGATAATCAAGGGGTACGACAGCATTCAATTGGTGAAGGACCAATTTTCTCAGAAATTGACATGCTAAATATCATCTACATATTTGTCTTTTACACCGACATACAAGCATAATTCCAAATAGAGTTGGCCGCAAAAGTAAGAATAATATCTAGACTGAAAACAATAACCACCAAAATACAATGCATACCTCATTGGTTTCCGAACCACACACAATGTACCCATCATCCGTAACAGATAAACCTACAAAGTTCTGTTGCAGCCAAAAAATGCAAGTTAAATGCTGTTTAAAAAGAAGAGAAGCAATATAACATTAAAGATAGTTGTAGTAAATACTGAATCCCACTTGTAAGTATTTTGTTTATCTTCCAAAATAAAGAATTCTGAATGGGGACTCATACCTTTTCATTAGTATGACCACGAAGGGTTGAAATGCAACCCTCATTCGCAACAGCACTGGTACCGGTTTTGTTAAGGTCCCAAATTTTTAGTGTGCTGTCGGTGGATGCAGATATGAGGGTTGCTGAATCAAGAAATTTCACATAGCTAACAGCCCTGGCATGGCCGGCTAAAACACACCATGGTTTTGAAGTATTTCGAAGATCAAAGCAGTAAGTCTTGTAATCTGCAGCACCAAATGCAAGCAAATGGCTGGACTTCGGAGAGAACTGAACACAGCAAACATTTGCAACATTCCGAATTGTGCATACACTGCTCTTCTGCAAAAATGAAGAAACTGAATTAAATTATTACTATTAAAAAGCCTTTCTGAATGTCAATCCTACAACTGTGTTGCGGCAAAGCAGCTTCAAAATTAGAGAGGAGTCATCCTAATTCCTAATTCTGCACAGATGCTTCTCGGTTGTCAGGACTCTTTATGTGCCCTCTACAGCGTATATATTTCTGAGCTTACTGACGACAAGATAATTGCATAAAGTCATAACTAAGCATGTTTCACTATCTGTCGTTGTAATAAACCAGCAGCATGATGCAATAAATACACATCAAAACAGATAAAGAGACAACACAAATTCAATAACATTTTTTGAAGGACGAGAAAACAAAGGGAGGCTACCTCAGTGATATTCCAAAGTTTCACAGAACAATCATCACTCCCACTTGCTAGTTTAGTTGGATCAACTCGAGAAAAGTCAACAGACCAAGCCCTTGCACTGTGCTCAGCATACTGGGATATTTCTTGACCAGTTCCCGCATCCCATAACTGAAACGAATTTCTACGTTATACATGATTACACACTGGACACAATGTTTATATGTTAGTGATAGAAGTAATATCATCAGTTCCTCAGTCCATTACAAACATAGATACAAGTTACTTACAACAGTACACCGGAAATATAATTATCATGTTACAATTTTTTTTTGTATATTTCTTTGATTCTCACTCACACACACGAAAGAATGATATTATATCAAAATTTAATTTCAGAAAAATAAGAAAATGCAATATTCCCAGTTGGAATCACATGATAGCCAACAAATTCAGCAAAAACTCATTTTTGGTTCAGTTATAAATATAACAAGAGTATTATATTAAGTTATGAAAATGTAATAAGACAAAAAAACACACCTTAACAACGCCATCATAGTCAGTCGAAGCGAGATAGTTCCTAATATAGTTATTCCAACTAGTGCAGCTGAGCTTCGACTTGTTTGACAACTCAATCACTGGATAATGTATGTCAACGGAACTATTAAGGAATGCATTAAAGTCATATATCTTTATTCTCTTGGACACCCCAGCAGCAGCAAAGTATTCCTCATTTGGGTCAAAGCTTAAGGAACATATAACATTTGCGTTACTAAAATCCCCATTCCTTAATGTGCCACGTACTTTGAACTTGGTGTAGCGAGCATACTTGCACAAACCATTATAGAATACCCCTAGGCCATCTGCTGATTTCTTTGGTTCTCTATCTTTCTTTGCATGATAAAAAGTTTCTCGACCTTCTAGCAATTCCTTAACATCACATGTAACAGGCCCATTACTAGAATTGTCAACAGTAGATCTCACAGAGAAATAGACACTTTCAAGCTGATCGATATTCTTCATCAACCTTTCTTCGTTGCAGAAAGGAGCTGTTTTATCATAATTCACTCCTAAACTTGACTTGCCTTTGTCTAATAATAATTTCCCTCTTGCATGGAGTGACTCCTCAGGTAAGACTAACATCTTTGTCCGTCTTTTCTCAACCTCCTCAATATCCGCTTCCAATAAACTGATTTCTTCCACCAACTTTGAGGAATGCTTGTTCTTCTGTTGCTGTAGAGACTCGAGAAAATGTAATAACAAGTCTGATTCTGCATCCTCGTGTGTGAAAGACGATGAAAAGTTGCTCAAGTCTTCAATCTCTTTGATAACATCAGATTTTAAGATTTCTCTGTTAGAAGCCAACAATTACAAATAATAATCATTAGACAATTAACGTAGTATTTTAAAAAACATATAGAAAGCAAACAACTATTACAAATGACAATCCTCAGACAAACATACTTAATGTAGTATTTAAAAAACATACGGAAAAGCAACATGATGTTAAATTTATAGTAAAATTTAGTAACTCAGCTATCAGCTAAATCTATTTATAAATACAGGATGACTGAAAATATAAGGTAAAATTACTTGGAACTAACCTATACAATCGGGAACTTAATGCACTTGCGCAACATTAGAATAGTATACAAGTGAGGCTATCATCTTAAAGGAACCAACTATCATCTTCACTATTACTAATCCCATACCTCACATCACATTCACAATACATTAGACCAAGATCTAAGACTGCTATCAAAACTAGGTTACAGGGTACATATGTGTTCTATACCTAGTTTACCAAAGATTTAAAGTTATGCTACTGCTTTTAGAATTTACTTGTATTACTATTTTCAGTTTTGCAAGTTCAAAAGTTAACATCTATTACGTGCTGTAACATGTTACATTTACAGATGCATACAGCTGTATCAAACATTGATAGTACAGGAGAGTACCTAGCTAACGGCTGGTAACTAAGCTGTGTAGATTATGTAGATATATACCAGTACTTCTTAACTACCCAGACTTTCAATGCTACCCATTACATGTAAATATCCTTAAACATATTCTAAATAGTGTTTTAACTAATACCTTGTCGTTGGGCGTGAAGAAGGTTCAGGATGAAGCAGCCAAAGACAAAATCCTGCCTCCCTAGGACTTCCTGACAAGAAATTCGGAGGAAGTATCCTATTACGTACATCGAGCATTGCAACATCATGACCTCTTTCTGAGTCAAAGGAGCAAAGCAACTGTGAAAGATGAAATAAAAACAAATATAAATTCACAGGTGACCAAAAAGAAGTTTTTTTCTTAAGAAGCATCCTGTAGTACTTACACATACTCAAATTGATTAAAAATATATAAACAACAGCTAAACAAGTTAATACTCCTATGATTCTGGTATAAAATTTGTTAAGTGTTGTATCATATAATGAAATAGTATACAAGTCATATAGCCACTTTATTGTTCTTTTTATAGCAGGTCTCTACCCCAATTTCTGCTTTCTAATTCAGAACAGGCAAGGTTCATTTGATCTTGCAACATTATGCTCGACCCAATAATACATACCTCAAAAAGAAGAACCCCGAGACTGTAAATATTTGATGACAATGTGCAACACCTTTTATTCAGTTCTTCTGGACTGGCATACCATTTCACTTCTTCTGATGTATCATTAACAGATCCTAATATCAACTTGGAAGAATCAGACATGTGTTCACCCTTTAAATCACTCTGAGTAACACGTACTGGTGTAGGGCTATTGTCATCATAACATGCACTCCCAGCATATTGTGCACCACCATATCTTACATTTATCTCATTAGCGGCTGCGAGACCTGATTTATGTGGAAACCGAGTCCAACTTATAACTGAATTATTGTCCTCTTCGGTTCTACCTCTTTTGGCAATTGGGCTATTACTGTGCTCCATTGGCCTCTTACCATTTCGATGATTCAGCTGGTAGTGTGCATCTCCATCGATGAAATTCCCCATTTGAACATTTGATCCAACATACTTTACCTCGTTTGATTGCAGCAACTTAAAGTAAGAAGGCCGCAAGTCAAGCAGAGCAAATCCTTTAGAGTGTGATTTACTTACCAAATTCACAATTTGCTTAAAGATATGCAGGCTCTGTACTTTGTTTCTCTTGTTCCTCCCAAATTTCAGCCATTGTCTAATGCTGACACTATCATGATGCGGAACAGAAGTTTCTGTATTTAAATTTAAGAGTAAGCTGGGAGTAACATGAGGCATAAAGGCTTCAGTACTTGAATTGGAAAGTATGTCAGGGTCAGTAATAGCTTGACGAGGAGGCTTAACAGTTTGTCTTGCAGAGTTAGGAATGACACGAGGAAGAGGAGCAACAGTTTGACGAGCAGGGTTGGGAATAGCACGAAGAGTATCTCTATTTGAGTTTCTAACCGGGTTGGGAGTAGCATGAGTAGAAGCGATAGCAGTTTCTTTATTTGAGTTCAAGGGTGTACCTGAGTTGGCAATAACATGAGGAGGCAGCCTAATATTATCTCTACTAGAATTTGCGAGTGTGCCTGAATTTACCTGCATAACAGCTTCTCCATTCAAATTTAAGGGAGCATCTATATCTACCTTGTTAGCACTACCGGCCTTTAAAAAAGACTGATCACTGAACTCAACCCGAGGTGCCGGCCCTCTACATACAACTCCTTTACCCTTCAAAGTATCTTTCACAAAATATTGTGTGAACCCAGATCTGGAGATGATTTTCGTCCTCATTAAACTCGGAGATAGTATCACATTGCCTGACGCAACTTGATTTCTAGTTTTGTCAACTTCATTGCAATTGTTGTTAGGAGAATCTCTATCCAACATTTCTGATTTAGTTGTGCATCCTAGATCCTCCCGGACACTAGACATTTCTTCAAAGTTGAATCTGGCAGCAGCCTCTACATGGAAACTAGCATCTCCAGCTCCATGATTATGTGGAGATTTGTGATCGAGCTCTGATTTACTTGTGCATCCTACATCCTCTAGAGTATTCATTACCCTCGTTTGAGAGCCTCTATGTCCAGATCCACCTAAAAGATGATGCCACCTGCTTTGTCTAGTTTGTAATTTATCTCTACTACTCAAGTTACTCTCTGCATCTAACTTTTCACTACTACAATCTCTTAGTGTCAACTCTTCAAAGGTGTCGTCGTTCTCAAGGCGATTACTAGACGATACCTGTTCAGATGCATTAATTCTTTCTAGGTTTTCACCTCCCAAAGTAGCTGCAAAGAAACCAAGTGAGTTCTTGCGATCACCAGGTGTTACCATTTCATCCAATCCCATTACATTTGTGCTGTTAGGGTTCAGTGAATAATCATTATCCTTGCTCTGCTGGTGTGTAGCATTTATAGCTTCCTCTGCAGTAATTTCATCGCCGATGCTAACATCCATACTGGAACTTCAGAATTTCCCCGATTAAAACCCCGTTTCTCCTAAAGCTACACAGATGCAAAACAAATGTTACTCCAAGTGACTATAGCTTAAATTAAGCAATAAAAAGCTAGATGATAATATTACATTCCATCATAAGTTCAAAATTCATTTACAAACATATATACAAAGGAACAAAGAAAAAAACATGAAAACCGTAATATACATTGAACAAAGGATCAAGGAGATAAATCTATACTAACATCACTACAAAAACATATTACGATCGATTTTATGAACTTCAATCCCATATCCAAACATACTTAATATATACCAGAAGGGGTCAATATCTATAAAACATCAAAATAATATATTTGCATACTATCCCTAGCTTCCCTACCATTACAATACATACACATTTTTACCAATGCTTACACAATAAAGGTATCAAATTGATGTAAAAATTGAAACTTTATCCCTTATTCAAAATTTCTTATCATAAGCAAGAGCAATAACATTTCAGCTCAAATAAATCATAGCTAAAATCATTTCCACCATTAATTAGCAGATAAAAAATCCAAACTTTATGAAAAAACAATGAAAGATAGCCATACCCCACAAATATCTGAGGCCAAAGTGATGAGATAATGCAAAAGATCACTTTAGGAAATCACTCAGATCACCAAAAACTGTCTGTATTTTATAAAGACCATACCTTGTGAGTTGTGATATCAGAAGATAAAGTTGTGAAGAGCAGACTCCATCAATGGCTGAGATGAGGCCACGTTGATCACTACAAGGATCAAATACAGCTTATGAATGAAGTTCTTGAAGCTTAGTCAAGTGGGTTTTGTGAGTTTTATATAAATATTTGGACAGAATGAAGATGAGGGTTTGGCAATTCAAGAAGATGCAGAGATAAAAAAAAAATATTGAGAGAGAGAGAGGGAGAGATACAGGGAGAGAGAGAGAGAGATGTATTATTAAATGTAATTAAGTTGACGTGGCATGTTTTAGGCCAGAATGAATGGGCCTCTAGACAGACTCTATGGCTTGGTTCTGCTCACTTTATGTCCGGATGGGACTGTATTATTAGGCTGGACATGGGTTATTAGCAGGCTCGCCAACTTAATTTAAAATTACAGGGAAAATATATTTTTTTGCCACCCAATTTATTATTTGTTTAGAAATCTATCATTGAACTATAATTTATTTTTTTTTGCCACTAATGTTAGGTTCGGATTTTTTTTTGTCACTAACGTTAGGTTCGGATTTGATTATTAACACTATGTTATTCTTTTTAGATTTAATTGCATTTGGCACCCCCTTTGATTTCAATATGTTGCACATTGCACCTAATAGTTTTGGAATAAACACTATGCAGCCCCTTACTTTTAACCCGTAAGACACTTTGCACCCTTTCCGTTATCTTCTGCCGTTCCCGTTAACTTTTGAAGGGACATTTTAGAAAATTTTATTATATTTAATTAAAATCAGACTTTTATTAAATTTTCCGACCATCTAAACGATATTTTTTGGAAATCTATTTTTCAGTAGTCTGCAATATAATAGTGATCTGTGTCTATATCTTTATATGTAATACTCCATATGTGTCCTAGGTAGTTTATCTTAGAGGACGAGAGTACAGATTTTTTTTACTCAAAAAGGAAATCTCAAAATTAACTTATGGAACTATATTTATAAAAAGTGGGAACCTTGAAATATCTGACCAGTAGTGGTAAAGAACTATAAAGTCAAGTGATACTATATTTTTGTGGAGTATTAAAATAATTCATAAAACAAAATTTTTTAGGTTCTTGAAATGCCTGTTAAACTCTCGTACTTCAAGGTAAACTAGCTAAGAGACATATAGATGACTGTATATAATGTTATAGACACGTATCATATTACCATAATATTGCAGGCTACCACTATGTTTTTATAATGCTAAAAAAATAACATATTGTTAATAATCAAATCAAAACATAACGTTAGTGACAAAAAAAAAATCCAACGTTTTTTTAAGGAAAAAAAACCAACATTAAATTTTATTTAGAAAAAATAAAATAAAATAATTTTTGAAATTTTTTGGAGTCTCAAAATGCGTGTCCAACTCTCGTCCTCCAAGGTAAACTATCTAGGACACTACATAAAGATATAAACACATATCAGATCGTCATTATATTGCAGATTAACACTATATTTTAATAATACTAAAAAAATAACATAGTGTTAATAATCAAATCCGAACCTGACGTTAGTGACAAAAAAAAGTCTGAACCTAACATTAGTGACAAAAAAGAAAAAAATTATAATTCAGTGGTGGGTTTCTAAACAAATAATAAGTTGGATGGCAAAAAAAAAAAACTGTTTTCCCAAAATTATAATACTAAACGGGAAATGTACTGAATCAGTCGGTGGTCCGTCCATCTCGGAAATTCGATACGGATTTAATTTGAAATCATAAATTTAAATTAGAATTTCGAGTTAAAATATTTTATATAAAAATTGGATATTTTGAATTATTTGAATGAGCATATAATTATACGTATCTTATATTTTATAAAAGAATGTTTCTGTATGTTCATGTACAGACTAATCACTAAGTTAAATGAAAGATTCTAACAATTATTTTGTGCAAGTCATTACCATAAATGAAATTTGAGATATCTAATAAAAAAGATACTCCCCTGTCCCTCTCATTTCTTTACTGTTACTGTTTTGGTATGTCCTTCTCATCTCTTTACGTTGCTATAAATAGTAAATTTTTCTCATCATTACACTCCACTATCTTCCCCTACTATCTCATATTTAACAATAAAAACTACTATTACACCCACTAAATCCCACCACTTTACCCACTTTTCATCTAATTTTACTCATTTTTTACACATTATCTTGGTCTCCGTGTCCCACTCCAATGTAAACAATTGAGGGGGACGGAGGGAGTAGTTGTTAGTGTGTGTGTGTCTTTTTTTTTTTTGCAGGATGTACATACTCGTAAATGAGTTGTATCATCTAACCGAAAGATACACAAATATATCTCCGGACGTGTAGATAATAAGACTTTAAAGTCTGATGAAAAAAAATCTAAAGTCTCTTTCCAAATTCCTGAAAATCAAAGCTAAGTAAAAAAAAAACATAAGAATGATAAATTAAGTAAAAAATGTGGGGGGAAACAAAACCCACTTATGACAAAAATATAATAATATAACAACTTATTCAAAAATTAAAATATTAGAAGTTATAAAAATATGATACAATTGTGAAAAATTATAATGTCTAACCAAAGTAAGAACTTTGATTAGACACCCAATATTAAAGAAATCATAATAAATACTAATCTTTTCTTATGATGACAAAAATACATAAACAAAAAATTTAAGTTTTTTTGTTAGGAAAGGAATGAAAAGAATTAATCCTTATCTTTAAAATTTTTTTATTAAAAATTAAATAATATTTAAATCCCAATGAACATAAGTTTATTTTTAATTATCCAATTAGTCAACAAAGGTTATCATTAGCATCACAAAATATAAGAACTAATAGATTCTAATTATTAATCTGAGACAATAATCGTGCCAACCCATAATGGTCCAAAAATATACGCCACCATTTATGGCCATCCAAAAAATAGTACAAATTCCTTGAACATAATCAAGACCTAAATAAAAGCCATCGGTTATGGCACCTAATAAATTCTAATCAATAATTAATATATCAACAAATTTAATATACCATTTAAGTCGAATAAATGCACATAAAAACACTTCCTAAACAGACCTCTATTCAAAAACATGACCTAATATGTATATGTAAATATAAAATCGCATTTACACAAATATTTAATTCCATCTAATTTATAACCGAAGAATTTAATTCCTTCTTATACCCACAATTATTACACACCAACATATATACATGTATAATATATAAAATTATACCATAATTAAAACATTTGATATTCAAATCATAACAAATCAATAATCTATTCGCATATGCAAGTAAAAACAATTTTAAAAACTAAAACTTATAATGTAGAAGATCAAACACACACTAAAACATATCCACCAATCAAGAACTACCAATAACATATATAAAAAATTAAAACAAACTCCGTTTTTGACTAATTTTGTGGCTGACCAAACAATAAGTATGTGCGCGTGTTAAGAAAATTTCTTTACAGAAAATCAAGTTTTACATTATTTATATATTAATTAATGTATTAGAATTATTTATTTCATTTAAATATAATGTAAATTGATTTCTCTAAAACTTGAATATTGTATATTTATAATAAATATTTATATAATAATTATTTTTTAATATTAAATTGAATAATTTATATTCAGATCAGATATTCTAATCGGCTAAAATAAGTAAACTTGAACTCAAGTCAACCGAACCGCAATCAAATCGAGTAGAAGAAAAATACGATAAACCGGTGATTAAGAAATCCAGACTTAAATTCGAGTTTAAACTTGATTAATCGGAGACTCCAATTTAAAATTTGAAAAGTGGAAATTGATTTGAAAATTAAACTATTCAAATTAAATACTTGGAAAAGAACTACCAAGTCAAATAAAAATGTGAGTCACGTGAATTATTGAAGGCATTATTGTTTGAATTTAAATATTTCTTTAATTTTTAAAAATCAAATACTCATAGTATTTCTTTGTTTAGTATTATCCTGAATTGTGCACATAGAACTGAGTTCCCCATAAAAATAAATTATTACCGTAAGTATACATGTCACACATCTCACATCCCACAGTTCCTGTCGGCGGCTCATCCCCTAAAATATACTACTCCATAAAACTATTTAATCATAGATTCACTTCTTTATAAAGCCTGCATTTATAATTATTATATTGAAAGAGAGATTGGGTTGGGAAAGAAATGAAGTTGAACTTAAAAACATGGAGTAATTTCTTGCGCAAGAACAATCACTTTGTGGTTAAATTAGCTGTTGCTTTTCTCTTCGTGGGTGTTGCTTTCAGGCTTATCTCACCTCGATCCACTCAATATCTTGATGTTCCAGAAACCCCTTTTGTTGAGAGGTCTGAAACTCAAGGGTCTGTGAATGTGCCTGAGATTATTGAGCAATTTTACCATGAAGGTACTAAAGATTGGACTTATATCTGGGGGTAAATAGAGATTTGATATTTATTTGTGGGTTTTGGAGTTTGGGGGACTTGGTTTGTGTTTTGGTTGGTTTGATGTTTTTAGGACAATGAAGTTGTTTAGATGGGTTTTTCTTGATAATGTAGGGATGTGTGAATTTGGTTGTGTAATCAAGATTTAGATTTTATTTGTGGGTTTTTAGTTTGTAGCTTGTGATTCTAATTTTGATTGAATTGATGTTGGTTTGTGGTGTTTTTGTTGAATTTGTTTGGTTATGAATGTGTTCAGCACAATGAAGTTAATTTTAGTGGTTTTTGGCTAATGTAGAAATATGTGAATTTTGTTGTGTAATCATGATTTAGGTTTTATTTGTGGGGTTTTGAATCTGTAGCTTTTGCTTCTAATTTTGATTGAATTGATGTTGATTCGTTGTGTTTTTAGTTGAAATTGTTTGCGTATGTATGTGATAGGAGTGTATTAATGTATTTGATTATGATGATCTTTTAGAAAATGGAGGAAGATGTGATCTGTAATTGCTTACTCAAGATTTAGTTTTTGACTATTTCTGATTCAAGTTTTGCTTGGTTTAATGTTGGCTTGTTTTGGGGAAGTATTTGGTTATGTATGAGATTAGGATTGCAGTGTTTGATTGTCCTGCGTACTGAAATGCATTTGATTTTCGTGAAATTTGATTAATATAGGAAGCTGTAATCTTATGGTTGGGAATTGGATTCGGAACCCGGAGGGTCCAAGATACACAAATGAGAGTTGCCAGTTTATTGAAAGTCATCAAAATTGTATGAAGAATGGGAGGCCTGATACAGAGTATCTTTACTGGAGGTGGAAGCCAAAGGATTGTGAGTTGCCCCAATTCGATGCCAAAAAGTTTCTTGAAATGATGAGGAATAAAGCCTGGGCACTAATCGGTGATTCAATATCGCGAAATCATGTTCAGTCGTTGCTTTGTATTCTGTCAAAGGTAAAATCCATATATTGTCATTTATGGTCGAGTAAATGTTAGTTTAAGATGATTTATCTCTATTACTATAGTAACCATGATCATGCTGATATAGAATCATGGAAGTACTCTATATGATATGATTCTTCTTTGTTTGCTAGTCTGATTGACCAGTAAATTGTTCAGTTGACCATAGTGTTAAGACGTCATCCGATGACCATGGTATCTGCTAGAGTCAAGCTTCTTAACAAGACATGGCCTATTTTGTTTGCTTCTCCGGTTCTCCCATTTCAATTTCGTATCTCCATTATGCAGGACAGATACTCTGTTTCTTAGTTACCTTTCTGATCTCATGTTTTACTTTTAGAGCTCATACCATATATTTAATCAACATGTACAAGTATATCTTTTTTGACGTAAACTTGCCAGTTTTTAACATAAGGCTAGACTGCGAGCCATTTATTTTGGTTACGTCAATTACAATTTACAAAAAATACAAATACTCTATTCTCGAAAAAAAAAGAAATACATATACTCATGCACATATGCTATGTCGGTAGTGCAATTGGGCCCCTATTTTCATGTCAGTTGAATGTAAATAATTCAGAATTTGATGATTTCTTGTTAAAGCACCTATATGACATAGTTCTTTTGGCCTGAACCTAAATAACAGGGTTTGATACTCCCCTTGTTTTGCATTTTAATGTTTTTCTGGTCATAATATTCCAAGAACCAGAGGTGGCTGCGAAAAGGCTCTAGATTCTCTAGTACGACAGTTTCAGGATCACTTTCACCTCTTTATAATTTTGTAGTACAAGGAGCTTATAGTAGGTTATTGACTTATTGTACAGAGTGGAAAGCAAATGATGGGTTATTATGAAAGCAAGTCCTTGTGTTTGATGGTTAGGTCAATTGTAAGTTTCAGAATACATTGAAAGAGTCTAAAGAGGGTTCACCTTTAAAAAAGAGTAATCATTCTGCTTTATTGTGACTTCAGTATAATCAAAGGCGAGCAACCCTTTCCATTATTTTAAATTCAAGCCGCAAGACAATTTCGTTTCAGGTGTGTCATTATCAATCAAACCAGAACATGTGTCGCCCGTCGTATACTATGCCATTAACATGTTTTAGAAAGCTACCAGGTGCTTGCTTAAGCAGTTGTTCATGTAACATACTCGGAACATGCATCAAATTTGAGATGCTCAAGTTGTTTATCCTATAAACTTAAAGGATGTTGGCATGCAACAAACATGAAGTATAAAATATATACATAACAGTGAGTGCGCGCAGTTGCTCACACATACAACTATTGTCCACATCACCTTGCAGCATAATTTTTTTTGCCTGCAGATGCGATTATATTTTGTGGTGCAAGTTAGTCATACTTCCTGTCGTGAGGTGTTACTAGCTCAGCCTGTAGTCAAGCATGACAATCTAGAAAGCAGGGATACTTCATCTGGGTGAAGAACTGCGTAGGGGATACTTGGGGGTGCGGGGGTGCGGCGGGGTGCGGCGGGGTGCGGCGGGATACGCACGGGATACGCCACGTGGCGTATCGGTGGAGGCAGTGACGGGGATACGCGGGGGTGCGGGGATGGGGGTGCGGGAGTGGCACAAATCGTAATTTTTAACAACTTTTTTTTTAAAAAAAAAAAACTTAAAATTAGTTGGTCAAAATCATTGAATCACTTATATTGTAATAGTTATTTATGTATTTTAATTGTCAAGACTTAAGGATGACTAATTTAGTTATTCCACTATTTTGTCCTACTTAAATGCATCTTATGAATTTTATATATATATATATATATATATATATATATATATATATATATATATATATAGGCTCATGATCAAATACAAACTACTCTTAAAATAAAAACTAAAAACCACATATTTACCAATACACCCACCCCCACCAGTTACCTTTCTCTAACTACATATACATACAGACTTGCATCCACGTCCCTCTTCTTTCACATCTCTGTCCCTTTCTCTTTCTCATCTCCCCTGCTACTCATCATCACGCGACCTTATCATAACATTCCTTCCTTGCCGTAGCTGCCACCGTCCATCATCCACTATTGTCACTGCGTCATCACGCATACTTCCTCTCTCTCCTCCCCAGATACTTAATTAAGCATGATTCTCTTATAGTTAATTGCTTTCTTCATATGTCGTTATGTCTTGAATATTGAAGCCATGATTGCTATTTCATTTAGTGAATAACTAATCAGTAAAGTTGCTTATTTAATTACATAAATCGTGGTTACTACTGTATTAGTTAGTGATTTTCGCTTTGCAAATTAGTGATTTGTGCCGTACAAGTTAGTGATTTTCGCTTTAGAAATTAGTGATATGTGTTGCAAAAAATGGTGAAAATCTCCAGAATTTACTGAAACCTTCAGATCTGTGCTTGTTAGCCATTCCGCTGATAATAACGATGATGGAGATAGTGGAGGTGGTGGATATTGAAGGGCGAGAGCATGGAGTGGGCGGGGCACGGAAGAGGAGGGTCGGTAGAGGAGGCAGGTGGCAGAGGAGGTGGCTGAGATGGCGGAGGAGGGAGACACGGGCGGCTGAGATGGCGGAGGAGGGAGACAATTTGATAAGGCTGTGGTTTTAGGCGGTGTATTATCACCGGAGCTGTGGAATACAATTGGGGTTGCAATTGAAAGATGGCGGTGGAGGTGAAGGAAGCGGAGGAGAGGAGGCGGCAGTGGTGGAGGTGAAGGAGGCGGTGGCGGAGATGGAGGTGGGTGAAGATGGAGATGGTTGGGAAGATGAAGAGGGAGGTGTAGATATTAGTGATATGTGCTTTAAAATTTAGTGATATTTGAGGTGGGTTTTTAGTTTGTAGAATAAGGAGGTTTGTATTAGAGTAAAACTCTATATATATATATATATATATAATATATTTAATATTTTAATATTTGCCGTATCCCCCCGCACCCGTATCCCCATATTTTGGAATTTGACGAATTCCCGTATCCACGTACCGCGCACCCACACCCCCGCACCCGCACTCATGCTTCCTAGATGACAATTATTACCATAGATATGCATTGGTCTTGTGGTTAACTTATCATTTTTAACCTTTCAGGTCGAACAACCTCTTCATGTTTACCATGATCCAGATTACAAAAACAGAAGATGGCTCTTTTCCTCTTACAACTTTAGTCTCTCACTTATGTGGTCACCTTTTCTTGCTGAAGCTAAGATTTTTGAAGATTACAATGGTGTTTCAACATCAGAAATTGAGCTGCAACTTGACAAACTTGATTCACATTGGACTAGTGTGTACGATAATTTGGACTATATAGTATTTTCATCAGGAAAATGGTTTGTCAAAAGTGCAATATACTATGAAAATGACACAATACAGGGCTGCCATTACTGTCCTCAAAGGAACCTAACGGAGCTGGGTATTCGTTATGCTTATCGCAAAGTAATCAGTAACGTCTTTGACTATGTCATCAAGTCTAATCACAAAGGCATGATCTTTTATAGGAATCCAACACCAGATCACTTTGAGAATGGTGAATGGTTCAGTGGCGGGAACTGCCAAAGAACAAAACCAGCTGAGGAAGGCGAGTTCCAGTACAATGTGTTGAACAAACTTCTTCGTGAAGTTGAATTAGACGAATTTGCAAAGGCTGAAATCAGGGCTTCTAAAGCTGGAGTGAAGCTTAAACTTCTTGATGTGACTCCTCTTTCATTACTGAGGCCTGATGGACACCCTGGTCCATACAGACACTTTCACCCATTCGCAAAGGATAATAAAGAAAAAATTGTTAACGACTGCTTGCATTGGTGTTTGCCCGGGCCTATAGATGCATGGAACGATGTATTAATGGAGATGATTGTAAAAGGCTGAGTAGATGAGGCAGATAATGACAGACCTGCCTTCATCACCATGTGAATACCAGAGATTCAGTTCATAGAATGAGGTTCTTTGTTCTAAACTTGTTTTCGACTAGTTGAGTATATGAAATTTGTCTGTACTTGGTTGTCAACCTACCTTGTTGTTTATTACAATACATTTCGAGTTCAATGATGAGGTAGCCTTTCTGTTTTAATATCTGAATTTTTCGAAGATTATATTGGTGTTTTGTCAATCTGATATTGAGCTGCATCTGGCAATCCAGTTTGGAGCCTAGAATTTATCTGTAGTTGAGGGCCACTGCAGGGAAATGAGGGAATAATGAAGTAATAAACTATAACTTAGGCTAATATTATATACAGACATGTTTATGTAATTGTATTACATTTAGATGAATTTATAGTGTGGTCACTTAATTTTCCACTTATATCAACTAACAACTACTATGGGTGAAAGAGTGATACAAATCAAACTGAACTTTTGATTTTTATATATGAGAGAAACAATAGACGAAAGATAACACAGAACTATCCAATCGTGCTCTCGGAAATATATAAATTTAAGAAACGAATTTACGGAAATTATATTATTTGCGGGACCCTGCCCTGGCCTAATAAAGCTCCGGCTAGTGTTCGAGTCCACAGATTCTAGATGAAGTAGTTACGCTATCTGCTTCAACTTTTTGGTCTAATCATTTCTTTAACGCAACAGATGAGAATGTATTGCTCAACATGTTACTATCATATATGCTTCCAGTCACTTTAAAATCACCATAAAATGTATTTCAAAATAGATTTTTCAATAGTCAGGCCTCAAAATATTTTTCTAATTTATATTGAAAAATAATAATTTTTTCGGTTCAACGGAAACTGCAACTAATATGAGATTCTTAGCAATTTGTAATGACATCTGATTATGTTCTGATAACAAAAAGGACAGCTGATTGTCTTTTGTCAGCTTTCGTTTTTAAAAATATGTTGCAACAATCAAATGCATATAAACTTGGACGCATGTCGTAGAGAATATAATAATACACATGTCTAGTCCTAGATGATCTGTTGTTGCTGAAAAGCACCTCCGTGCATGGCCTGCTATGCCGCCTTTGGGGACTTGATTTCCTTTTTTTACTCATCCAGCTCCTCAATCACCCACACTCTCTTTCACTATGTTTATTTATATATGCCGCAGCAGCCCTTGCAAATTATCCAATTATAATTATTCATATATGACTTGAGGCATATAACACGCTGGCAAGTTACTCTTAGGCCTTGGCTCATTATTCATGGAAAATGCAAAGGCAAACAACCCAGAAAATGGTTCAGTAGTTGCTGATAATAGTCTCAGAGATGATGCTGGTGCAGCTTTTGTTCTTGAATCTAAAGGTACCTGCGATTTTATGTGATTTCAGCTTGATGGGGATATCATATTTCAAGTAAATTTTTAGTTACTATATGTATCTTTAGTTAAAATTTAAGTTTGAGCCCCGGCTGACCTCCAAAACTCAACTGAATATTTTTTTAGTCTCGACTGTTTCACAATCATGGTTTCGCCAGCAATGTTAGATTTATGTTATTCTCGGGTGAAAGGAGAGTATTCATTAGGCTATTTGCAATGGTATTAATTTTTGGTATTATTGTTTGTTGAAATATCGCATAAGATCCATTTGAGATTTTCCTCTAACATCAACCGGTTCTCAACATGGTATCAGAGCTCTGGTTTGGCGGATGTCTTAAATTCGACTCTCCATCTTCCTCAATATTCTTACAATATGATATGGACACGAAGGCATTAATTTTAAGTTGATATGCAGGGGAATGGTATCATGCTGGGTATCATTTGACAACTGCGATAGTAGGGCCAACAGTACTGGCGTTGCCGTTTGCGTTTAGAGGGATGGGCTGGGCGCTGGGATTCTTCTCCTTGACTGTGATGGGTGCTGTTACTTTTTATGCTTACTATCTCATGTCACTTGTGCTTGATTACTGTGAAAATTCCGGGCGTCGCCACATCCGATTTCGTGAACTTGCTGCTGATGTATTAGGTAAGTTGTCACATTTTGACTTAATGGTTGCTTAGTCTGGATTTTTAATTGCAATAATACAGTTCAGATAATGGATCGTGTGTTATTTATTATAGTTCACTTTAAGAGATAGCTGTATGAGTCAGTGTTGTAAAAATCCCCGATTTAACCGATTAATACCCTGCAAGGTCGGTCACCGATTCGATTTTTGAAATCCGATTAATCCTTATATATATTCCTTAATCGAAGTATATATGATAAATTATTAAAATTAATATACTATATTACTTTAAATATGAATAATTATAGTGTTTATGAATATAGTAAATATATTAGTTACTAAATAGCTAATATAATAATAACTAAATATTAAATAATATTTTAATATTAAAATAAATCCGATTTTCACTACGATTAATCCTTCCGATTAATCCCCGATTTCCGATTAATCCCTAAATCGGTAGCTCAACCGATTAGGTCCGATTCCCGATTTCTGTAACACTGGTATGAGTATGTTTGGTTTGGTTTGCTTTTTAGCGTACATTTTCTTGAAAAGAATATGTTGTTGAAGTCAATGGACCTTTGATGGATTAGATGTTCTTGTGCTTATTTTTATTAGTATTTTTGCATTGTCATATCCCGGGGTCTTTACAGAAACAACAGATAGATTAATACCATAATGTTAATGTGTTCATTTCTTTAGGGTCTGGATGGATGTTTTATTTTGTTGTATCAATACAAACGGCAATCAATTTTGCAGTATCAGTGGGATGCATTTTGCTTGCGGGAAATTGCCTCCAGGTATAGGAACCTTCTAGCTCATTACCGTATCTCAGAAAATATCATGCCGAGTAATTGGTCACTGAGTGCCTATATATATATCTAGTAATAGCCGAGTCCTCTCTGACTCTTTGTTTTAAGATCATCTACAGGTTAATCACTCCGACCGGATCCATAAAATTGTATGAATTCATTGCAATGGTGACAGTAGTAATGATGCTTCTCTCTCAAATGCCGACCTTCCACTCTCTCAGGCATATCAATCTAGGTTCACTTCTTCTCTGCTTAGGCTTCTCTTTTCTTATTACAGGGGCTTGCATCTATGCAGGTAAATTCTTCAGTGTTCAGTCACATTATTGTATTTCCTTGTTAATTTCAGAGCACTTGAATTCGGCTCGGGTGTAAAAAGTTGCTCAGATGATTTCCTAGCTTATAAATATAGGTGTTTTCATCTTTTGTCATATCTTGTAGGTTCCTCAAAGAATGCACCTCCGAGGGATTATTCTCTAGCAAACTCATCATCGTCAAAGCTTTTCGGTGCATTCACTTCCATCTCTATAATAGCTGCCATATTTGGAAATGGGATACTGCCTGAGATACAGGTAATTTCAGCACCTCATCAAAAGCAACTTATTATGTAGTTCGTATCAGTTATTGTAAAATCTACCTTCACTTGACTTACTGTTTTCTTACTGATGGCCCCGTTTCCTACTTCATATTTAGGACAAGGTAGAAGATAAGCTTTCAGTACATTGTTACTAACGATATGAACGGCAACTATGTCAATCTGAACAGGCAACACTGGCGCCACCAGCCACTGGGAAGATGGTGAAGGGCCTAACACTGTGTTATTTGGTAATTTTTGTCACTTTCTGCTCTGTTGCAATTTCGGGCTACTTGGTATTCGGGAACAAATCCAGTCCAAACATTCTGAATAACTTACTGCCCTTTGAAGGACCGTCATTGGCTCCAAAATGGCTTATAGCACTTACAGTTAGCTTTGTTATTCTTCAACTCTTTGCCATTACCCTGGTAAGCTCTTAACCACTTTATTTATATATCCAAATCGCCAACCTTTTTTTAAATTGTATTATCAAGTAAGATACAGTTTTATGACAATTAGTACCGACATATTTGATTTATCATCACTAGGTTTACTCTCAAGTAACATACGAGATCATGGAAAAGAAATCTGCTGATGTGAAGAAAGGATTGTTCTCCAAAAGAAACTTAATCCCACGGATCATGCTTCGCTCACTCTACATGCTATTATGCGGCCTTTTTGCTGCAATGCTGCCATTTTTTGCAGACATCAGTGCTGTAGTTGGAGCAGTTGGCTTCATTCCTCTAGATTTCATTCTTCCAATGCTTTTATACAACATGACTTTCAAGCCTTCCCGATCTTCCTTCATGTATTGGTTTAACAACACAATTATGATAGTCTTTACATGTGTGGGACTCTTGGGCGCATTCTCTTCAATACGACAGTTGGTTCTTGATGCCAAGACATTCAAGCCCTTTTCTGATTAGTTGGAGTAGATCCTCTTGTAACTCTGTCACTTCATTAGTGTAATTTTTGATCTTCAGAGTCTCTGCAATATTGTTTTAGCTAATTCAAGCTGCAGAGCATAGTAAATAGGTTGGTTCTTGTACTTAAAATTAGTTCTGTAAAATTCTGTACTTGGATTTTGTATAGAAGGATTTAAGTTTCTGTTAAGTTCTAACTCCAGTTCTTGTATAAAAGGATGAGGAATTTATTTATGATCAGTTCATGCATATTTCAAGCTCAATTACATTTGTCACAATTCATCTTGTTAACCAAGTAATTTATAGAGTTGTGACTCGGTTAAGCCCCTTGATGTTTCAAATCAAGAATATAATAGCTAAATATTATTCTTATTTGCCAAAAATGGCTGGGGAAAACTACTTTTAAGACGTTTTCTTTAACCATAAAAACTAAAATGCTAATGGGATATTTTTATTATAAAATTAAAATTCTGATCACAAAAATGCTAAAACGGATGCAGATACTACTTTACAGTTTATTCTTATATAATAATAATAATAATAATAATAATAATAATAATAATAATTATTATTATTATTATTATTATTATTATTATTATTATTATTATTATTTTCTTTCCTGTATCATATTGCTCATAAGTGGGAATCTAATTATGAGCGAAAACTTACCTCATTTAATTGTGTGTTTAGGTAAAATTTTTGGTATATATAACTTGTTGAATATAAAAATTAGTAATATAATAATAATATTATAAAATGATCTTATATATTTCTGTAAAATCAATTTAATTAAAATAAATTATAAAAATTTAATTGGATAATACTTCCTCCATCCCAAATTAGATGAACCCGTTAACTTTGAGCACACAATTTAAGGTTCATTGACTGCATAACTATATCATTTATTTTTAAAATTTTATGTTTGTAAATAAAAATTAAAATATGAAATTTTCATTTACAAAAAAAATAAAAAAATAAATTTCGGAAATAGACAGTCAATGCATTTAAAGTACGTGCTCAAAGTCAACTAACTCATTTTTGGCGTAATTTTTTTGTAAACAGTACCGTAAATGATACCAATAAACCGATTCGCCCTTACAAGTCAAAATCAGAAACCTGGGTATCTTTGCGCAATCAAACTCAAGGAATTATAGATACATTTTACGGGATACAAATTACTCGCAGTTCATTTAAAATCAACCGGTTGCTGCTTTTGATTAACATCAAAACAACGAAAACAATTTTTCTCACCCATTTAAATATCGAATATTACTACCAACCATGTTATGCACCAATATTGAACTTTTTCGGTCGATTTTTGCAACGGGTTTTGGGTTTTGGTCCCGATACTCCGAAGTTCGAATCCTCCCGTATCGGAAAAAATACTGATTTAAACTGAATGGAATTAAAAATAATGTCGTTATTATCAAACTCAACATAACAATGACCGATCCAACTAGCGAGTCGATGATTTAAGTCAGGCGCAGAAAGTATATAAGGCTAGAACGAGCGACTAATTTGAAATCCATCTTTCGAACAAACTGTTATATCTTCCAGTACAGAGACAACAGAAAACATGCAAGAACCCTAATTACTCATACAAGTCGAAAGAAACTGAGTAAACATAACTCAACAAGCCCTAATTAACACACATTAATTTCCGGTTCTTGATTAGTTGTATGGAGAAATCCCCACACTTGCTGCAGCTCGAAATCCGTCATTCTTCGCCGCATCATCTGATCCGTCCTAGACAATACCCAGAACACATGAATCTTAAGTGTGGCCTTAAATAATAATAAGGCTGAAATTAACAAACAACTATATATACTGTGAGATAAGATAGAGTACCTGTTGGCACACATTAGGTTTCTTCACGGATTGATCAGGCAAACGCCCAAAATGAATATGAGGAAAGTGTGCCCACTAATGCAACAAAATTAGTGATCATCAGCACTTGATTAAGTTAAAATTTAGCCACCTAATTAAGTAAGCTATGATATAATCAAACCCTAGTAGTCAACCTGACAATTACTGTAATTACTAATAACTTAAAAAATTTAAAATATAACTCCGCTACAAAATACTTTTCCATTTTGACTTACATGTACATTAAGCTGCATTAACTTATTTTTGAAAATTTCTTGTTGGAAGTACAAACTTGATAACAAACTTTTATTCATAACAATGAAATTTAAAAATTACTTTATGAAGCTATTATATGCAAAAGTCGAACGAGATAAGTAATTTAGGACGGAGAAATATATAATATAAGAAGCTGTATATATATAAATTAATTGATTAAATGTAGTTTCTTGGATCTCACATTCTTGGCAGCAGCACTGAAAGCTTCCCTGTGACTAATATCAGGATTGCCAGCTTTAATACGCTGGATCTCTTCCCTGCATGCAGCAAAATCACAGCAGTAGTCTTTAATATTCGATCTCAAGTATAGTCACATTCCCAGAATTTTAATCGAATATGAAAATTAGTTAGATAATGCTTACTTGATAAACCTGTTGTAAGCAGAGGGGACTCTTTGTCTCTTTTCTGGGGCTGCATATGGATGAATAAAAAGGACAAAATAAGTTGACAGACATTCATACAAGCTTTATATGACTTTTTCTCATGTTCGGCTGCTTTCATTATCCCTACATACCCCCCTTCTTTCTCTCCCCCTCCATCTTATTTTTATCTATCATTGCTTCATCATTATCTTTAGCATCATCTAGACAGGTCATATACGGATCTCTATGTCTTATTTCCCAGGGAGGAAATTTAAAATTTTACTTTTAACAGTTTTGTTCTTGACACATTTTGCTGATCAAAGTTGACAAGTAAGATTTCTACTAAGAACTTGGAAGAAATGGCTCGAATAATAATCTGAAGTGGTTTTTACTGAACAAAACTTAAGGGGAGGGTTGCGAACTTGAGATAAATGGATTATATGAAGAATCATACCTTTGTTAGTTGCAGGGAGTCGAGGAAGCTCACCAGCTCCTCGGACTGGCATGGGAGATTCGTTAGGGTTTGATTGATTCATGAGAAACATATTAGAAGGCGAGCTCCGGATTTCCTCCTGCAGAATGGCACCATAAGGCAAACAAGAAGTGGAGTAATAGCAGAAAAACATGATAAGACCAATCCGCAAATTAGAGATAGTATCTCTAAATTATAACCTTATCCTTTTATTATCCATGTCTAGCATATAAACTTTGAACACAAAATAATCATGAATAACATGACCTTCAAAGACGAAATGATTCGACGAATTGAGAATCCTCACTTCTCTATTAGGTTTCAGAGAATACACACAACTTAACTAGCATATTCCTGAATTTGGAGAATGAGATCTATATACTACGTCAGAGTCATGAACCCTAATTCAATCTACGTATGTTGAAATATAACATAAAATCTATTTGGAGTCTTCCTCTAACATCTTAAGTAATATCTTAAGTTTTAAATGGACCAGTTCTAAACATACCATAAGGTTAATTTGAGGAGAGAAGAAGTTATTGGAGTGTCCGAGCTGGTGGAGCTGATTAGTACTGGACGGAAGCTGCAGGGCTCTCATGTTTACAGACAGCAGGTTGGTGCAGTGCCCACACCGAACCGTAACAGTCATGTACAAACTAGAGCAAGGAACACTCACCTACAATTGCAACAACACATTAATAAGGTAGATTAGACAAATGTGAAAATTAATTAGGACGATAAATGTAAGGTTGTCATTCTCCATGAAAAATAAAGGAGAAACTGTTATCAGAATCATATTATATTCTAACACAAAAAGGACTATATATACTGAGTACCGCGAGGACCGTGTCACAAAAGTCACAATGGACGTAACAGAGCTTCTCGGAGCTGGGGGAAAGGTGGTACTGGTGGTCCGGTGAAGAAAAAGCAGCTGAAGAGGACATGTTTTTTCACCTGTAATATAATAACACTATAAGACTGATTCTGTTATGATTTGATTGATTGAAATATTGACTCATCAGTGACGAGTACATATATACACAAGTAGACGTGGGCAAGAGATTGATTGATAGAATGACTAACCAACTTGGATCTGATGATCTTTCTGAATGTTTTGTGAGAAAGTGATCATATGAGAATTATTAACACAAAAAAGAGGAAAGAGTGGGGGAAAAGGACAGGGACACTCCCTCATATATAGGACTCTCTCTTTGATTTAACAGTTCGAGATGCTTTTTATTTATTGCCCTGCGTTTCCTTTCGGGCCACTGTGAACTCTCCTCTTTGGTGAAACTTCACTGTTTGTTGAAAAAACATCTTTCTAACTTTGTTTCACGTATTTTTGGCTAAAAATTTAGTTATCGATTCCGTTGGTATCGGGTGAGATTAAAGATTGGCGTTTGGGTGGGAAAGACGTGAAAAATATCTATTTGTTATATTTTCATTCATTATGTAATAGAAATGAGAAATGTGTGTAGAAGAAAAACAGCATATTGATAAAATAAATATTTAGCATATATAAAGGTTCCATATTTACAACAAACATGAGCTTAACAAACCGATCCTAGACCACCCGCCGGAGCCTAAACCGATCAAAATAGGGCAGTGCTGCATTTTAAATCAAAAAATATATGTATTTTCAGCAAATCTTAAATCGGAAAAAAATTTGTTTATCAGAAAATAGATGGGGAAAACATGTTCAATTTGAGAAATATTATCTCTCTTTTAAAAAGAAGAATTCATTTTTCATGAATTCATAACGTTTTCCTCTATCTCAAACATTTTTATTTTATTCCTCCCAGACGGAGTAAAGCACATGGAAATTATTATTATTTTCATAAGTTTCAATTTTAATTTTTCACTATCCCAAACTTATTTTATTTTATTTCTCCCGGATGGAGAAAAGCACATGGAAATTATTATTATTTCCATAAGTTTCAATTTTAATTTTTCACTATCTCAAACATATTTTATCTTCGTGAGATGGAAAACACACATAAAATAATTTTCAGAATTATTATTTTCGCCGAAAAATTAGGAAACATGCTTAACAAACAAACGAAGACTAAGCCATAATTCAACTGGCTAATAAGTTTTTGTTAGCCAAACAAGTCTACCATAGAATTATAGAATAGACAAGGTTACAACCGATACTATATCCGGATAGGTCTATGTCAAGGAACCAGTTACTCTAAAACCTCAAGGTGTTAGAGAATGGCCCTTTCCAGGATCTTATATTCTAACATTCCCCCTCACTCGAGAGCCCATTTATGGGTCGAAGAGTGGATCACGGGCGCTCATCTTTGGAGCATTAATTTGCCATTCGTGCCACTATAAATTGTGAGAATATCGAGAGCCCATTTATGGGTCGAAGAGTGGATCACGGGCGCTCATCTTTGGAGCATTAATTTGCCATTCGTGCCACTATAAATTGTGAGAATATTGGGGGTGGCAGAGATCGAACCTGAGTCCTCTGCCAACCTCGCTCTGATACCATGTCAAGGAACCAGTTACTCTAAAACCTCAAGGTGTTAGAGAATGACCCTTTCCAGGATCTTATATTCTAACAGTCTAGTCTAGTATGTTGTAGCTCCCCAAAGCCATGTATGTATTTAAATCTGTATGAAACAAACGGTAGATATAGAGGATATGGAATTGTATGGTTGGCATTCCCGAAGAGGTAGAGGTATCAAGAAAGGGACCTGTGCATGGGAGCGATTCACTTGTTGTTTTCACTCTTAAGAGCCTGTGTAAGCCTTTTTCCAGTTCCTTTCTGGCTTCTCGGTTTCTTAACAACACTCATTCCAGAAATAATAAAAAAATAAGACAATAGCTAGCTAGCTTCAAATATATATCAAACCCTAGCTAGGGATTAGAAAAGCCTGGAATGGCGGGCTATTGTATATATGACTGCACCTCCTAGCTAGTCCTGTAGTAAAAGACTCAAGCTCAGCTCTCGAGTGCAAAAAATTATTTGTTATATGTGCACAACAGAATAGACATCTGCACAGTTCAATTCATGAGAGATTGCCTTGATGAATTTGACAATTGGAAAATGTACAGAATTCAGAGGTTGCGAAATTGTAATACGTACACCCACCTTTATCCCGACCGAGAATTAACGACTCTGATATTACTATTTCAGTACTGAGAAGTCATGCAATAACCCTACAAGAAAAAGGATTTATTGGCGCTCTTTTTTATTAACTCAACTTTACTGTCTTTATTTTGGCCAGCAAAATATTATCGACACCGCAACATAACCTGACTATTTCTTACAAACTTATACAGTAAATTTTTAAGGGGTACCCTGTAATTAATTAATTACTTCCACAGTCTTATTCATTTATATATGTCTTTTTTTCAATACTCAACACGTATTTTAATACATCTACAAAATTCAGTTCTACAATTTATTTTCACATTTTTTTCTAAATAAAAATTTAAATCACAAAAAATTCTTAAAAAAATACTATAACATTAAAATGGGTGTCACGTCTAAATCCCATATATAATTCACTACAACGAGAGAGTATATGAATAACCCATTCTAGGGTAGTCTGAACATGGATTCAATTTAAGTAAAAAAGGTTGACTTTTTGTACTGGTTAAATAACCCTAGCTAAGAGCATGCCCCTATCCGACAAACATGTGGTGTGTTTCATAAATATATCAGTTTTATATGTTCATGTGGCTCTTCTGGACCACCGGACAGCAAATCCAGCAACATGCATGACCCTCAACCCCACAAATATGTGCCCAGTTGTTCAAGTTCCATAAAGGACCTAGAGAAACGAAATATTAGCTGCATATATAGGTCTGCATAAAAAGATACTGGTCGTATATAATTAAGATTAAGAAGATAAAAACCTCTCCCTCTCTTGATCTTGAACAAGGGTCTCGTTTTCAATTTCCCCCATCGTGTTTGACTTATCTGGTTTAATCTGCTGTGTCTTGCATATACGATTAATGAAGATGGAAATATTGAATAATATAAGATTTTGTTGGACCGATTACTCTACACATATAAGATATATAAGAGGTTAATTTATGAAGTACTGCCTGCTTTTTGATGCATGAATACATAGGCCACCCCTTCACCTGTTAAAATTGCATGCATTTGCTTTAATTTGCAGAATTGAATGCAGTCAACATTTTTCTGAAAAAGTTGGCTGCAATCACTTGGTACTTGATTGTACCATTCTTTTATCAAGAAAGAATAATACTACAGTTATACAATATTTTAAGCTAAATTACATGGCCAGTGTGACAAACCAGAGATGCATAAAGTAATAAGGCCTGGAAACCCTAATTGAACATCGAAATTTGATAGTCTCTGTTATTATCTTAAGGCGCGATATTGCATATGTTAATTCGAAATTTCACATATAAAATATACGTACGCTCGGTTTGAATGTAAGCATAGTGTTCTGTTGGTACAGTGGTCCTGCTCTCAGCTCGCTCCTGTGCTGCTGCAGCAACTTGAATGTTTCTGCATGTGAATATTAGGACCATATACTCGACTTAATGCTTTTGCTGTTTTTGCATGATCGACCAAGATTCCGTATCTATCAATCTTTACGAGAGAGAGAGAGAGAGGGAGAGAGGGAGGGAGATCTGTGTGATCTTTATGTTGCTGTGTTATGGCGCTCTCTTTTGTTCTGTAACATAAACACAGCTGGGTAATAACTTATAGTACTAATAATCTCATACACAACCTAGGATCGAGGCTATGACCTACCCCTCTCAATACTCATACACCTAACTTATAATCACATCGTCGATCATTTTTTTCTATTTTGTGCAACACGTTGCCGGGCCTTAAAGTAGTTACTGTATGTAGTTTTGGTAGACAGTATAATGCAAGGACAAAAAATTTAATATAATTTATGATATAGGACGAGGTTTTATTGTCTTCGAGGTTAAAACCGGCCTCCCGGTATATCTATGGACACAGTACACGTATCTTTACTAAAGTAGCTAGTGAAAGGTACGCTTAGGTTTCAAACATAGATCGACCTGATACCTCTCGAGATTATATTTTGAATTTTTAAATTAAAATTTAGTAAGGGAAAATCTTTTAAAAAAATAAAATAAAACTATCATTAAAATGTAACAAAAAATTAATATTAAAAATGTAACAAAAAAATTTCTGATCGTCAGGTTCGTTGATCATCAAAAACCTTCTAAATCTAGATTGTGTATGTTCTGTAGTTTCTCTGAGAGAGTGTCTCATGTGCGTAGAGCTGAAGCATTTCCCTGTCTAATCTACATATCCGTTCACTTTCCCAAACTAACCTAATTGTTCAATTCTTCTCAAAATAATCTACTTTTTTCGAATCTTCCCAAACTAACCTAGTTTTTCTATATTCTAATATTTAGTTATAATTATAAATATACAATATTATTAATATATATATACTGAATTAATATTTTAATATTATATTTTCAATAATAAATTAAAATATTAAAATTAAAATAATAATTCATTAATACTTGCTTGAATATAATATTAAAATATTAATTCAGTAAATATATATTAATAATATTGTATATTTATAATTATAACCAAATATTAGAATATGAAAAAACTAGGTTAGTTTGGCAAGAGTTGAAAAAAATAGATCATTTTGAAAATAATTGAACAAAATAGGTCAGTTCGGGAAAGTAAACAGAGATACTCTAGAGAGGGAAATGTTTCCGTAGAGCTGGCCAAACGCCTGTCTACTGGAATTTTTTGGGCACGCAAAAATATTGTCCCGCGACTCGTCGAACCTGCTGAAACGGACGAGCCAAATGCGCGCGGCTTAGGGGTTCAAAACAGTGACAGGCCGGCCTCGGGGGTTCGAGTTGTGTTTTTTTATATTTTTTGTATTTTGTTTTCAGTTATTAAATCAAATATTTTTATCAAAATTATAGAAAGAAATTGAAGTAAAAATAAATTGTTCTTCCAACTAAATATTAAACAAAAATATAATTCAAAACAAATCACAAAGATTTGTTGTAATTGGGAAAAATAATGCTGAACCGATTTGAAAGAATTAGTTCCCTTAGTTTTTTCATTATAATTATAAAAGAAATATAAATAAAAAATGAACAAAATAATTCAGTTTCATTTAAACATTCTATAATATTTCCATTTTCATTTAAACATTCTAAAATATTTCATATAAGCCTACTATAATAATTCGAATAACAACAAAATTTTAAGCAAATTCAAAATCAAAAAAAAAAAAAAAAACAGGTATACAGCTTAAAATTTAGTTAAAGTTTTATACAATTTGAAGATAAGTTTTCGGAATTTGCATACAAAGATTGGATTATAAAAAAATATTAAAACCATCCTGCCCAACGCCCCAACCGGCTCTACCGGGCAAGGCACGGCCCAGTTCACAGACTTGCTGGTTATGAGTTATCTCCGCCATGCCAAAACCGGGAACAGCCCAGCCCGAATAGCCATCCTTATATATCTAGTTATTTACCTCTCCAGGTCAGTAAACAAAGTTGTGGTTACTCTTATGTTGCTGTAATTCTGTTACAAAAACACACGTCTGTACTCTGTAGTAAATATTAATCTCATTACATAACTTATAAGCGTGGATCATTTTGTGTAACATATTGCTGGGCCTCGAATTAGTTATGTGGCTTTGGTCCACGTTATTAATTTGGGCCTTTACTCTGATAAATAAATTGTATTTGAAGATACTTCAACCCAATAGTATTAGTACTACTGTTACACATAGCGAACCACCCCGACTGAACACTATTAATTTATGGATTTGTCTATTATTAAATTTTAAATTTATGAATTTAATTTATTTTAATTAGTATATGCTTTATATATACATGGGCTCCATTATTATGTGAAAATAATAGTCAGTTAAAATAAGTCAAACTAAAATTTATGTTGTGCTTGGTTGGAAAGAATAAAATGTAACGATTAAAAATAAATGAAAATAGCAGAGGTAGAAGGAAGATTTGAATCGAATTGGGTGAAAATTAAGTGACTGCAAAATCGTTAGATTTGAGAAGAAATTGAATATACGAAGGAATAGAGCATTTCTTCTTAAATTGGGGATGTTGGCCGCCTATGACCGATTTTTGTAAAAAAAGGCCTAATTTACCGCCTAGGACTGAGTCGAGACATTTCGGTACCGTCTAGTGCCTAGGCGCCGCCTAGATCAATCGTCTAGACCGATTTTTAGAACACTGATGACATAGACCCAAAGATTGAAATGGAGAAAAAAATGAAAATTTTAAACATATGCCTGTGTTATAATGCAAATTTCATTCCATCCTTTTTATGTTCATTCATCCCAAACACACAATATTAGTGTTTAGCATATGCGCACAGACACATATTAAAAACTAATTTATTATGATAAAATATATATTGTAAAATAAATTCCAATACAATATTAAATGATAAAAAACTTATATAAAATTGATAGCGTGTCACCAAATTTGATTCAATAGTATATTGGTGTAATTTTTACATCAAATTTTCATAATTGATAACGTGACAACACAAATTTGTTACCTTCATGTCATATAATTATGGATTAGAATGCAATATACGAATAATATGATTTTGATATTAAAATAATATAGAATTACACTATTTTAGTGAATGTTAGAAAGGAAATGACCTGTCACCGCTGCACATTTTATGTGCATATGAAATGTGCTGCATCCTCGGACACAGCATATATGGTGCGAGTACCCTTGGTTAAACTTTGTAATCTGTTTTATGGATCTACTGTTTGTAATATGTCACGAGTTAAATGTTACTCGACTATTTTAAGCTCTTAACTAACTTGAAATTGTAATTTTCAGAAATGAGATTAAAGAAGATGGCATTATCAATGAAGGTGAATTGGTAGAATGATGGTTGTAGAAGTTAGGCTGCAGTAGTCTGCGATGGTCGGATATGTTTGAGTACTGATTCTTCTCAGAATCATAATCTTTGTCATCAACAATATATGATTCTCAGCTGATCTTTATAAGCAACTAAGAATTTAACAAAATAAACCACTTAAACTTAATCAGACCAAAACTTCAGCTAGAGTATTTCTTAAAAGATAAATTGGAATATTATTTAACCGAAGAGATTTCCAGATTTCGATCTTTATACCTACTAGCGTGTTGTACTTGCCAGAAAAAGAAGACATTATTTTATATTCGCTGCATATAATCTGGCATATATTCCGATCTCTGTGGTTCACACAGACAGAATAATGACTGTTACTTCCACGAATATTGATTCTGCAGCAAGTTATCTACGAATTCCATGACTCGACCCAAAAGAGAAGATCGAAAAGGCCAAGTCAGCACATTACAAAATTACTGGCTATCCAGCAAGGAATCGGTTCCACCATGTAAAAGCATCGGTTATCTGCTAGCAATAATACTTTTCGATAATGTTATCTTGGCAAAAGCATAATATGCCTATTGGCCCATTAACAGAGTAATTGGCTTCTTTAGAAAAGATAAAGCTCTGTACATTGAGAATTGCAAGAATGATCACTGAAAAGTACCCACCATTCAAGTTCAAATATAGAATCGAATAACAGTAGAATCCACGTCATTCTGTACATATTTCTGTATTTATTTCTATGAACCTAGAATTACTCTTCAAATATTCCTTCAAACCCCACAAAACCAAAACACCGAAAACAGAATGAATGAAACACAATTCTTGAAGAAGAAACAAAAGAATGTCGACAAGCCTTCCTCAATACTCCTCTTCAAGACTCTATTCGCTCCTGTTTCTCTTTTTTCGACTTCTTCAAGTTAAGGCCAACATGTTTATGTATGCAGGCTGCTCTCAGGAAAAATTCCAACCAAACTCGCCTTTCGAGACAAACTTCAATTCCTTACTCTCGTCAATAGTCACTTCATCTTCTCATGATATGTACAACATTTTTGCCCTTGGTAATGACACGTCTATCTCAACGGACTCCGCTATTTACGGACTCTACCAATGTAGAGGTGATCAGAAGCTGATTGATTGTTCAAAATGTATTAAAAGCGCGGTTAGTCAGGTAGGCTTAGTGTGTCCATACGCATACGGAGCTAGTTTACAACTAGATACTTGTTTAGTTAGATACGAACATTTTAATTTTTTCGGGAAACTTGATACGAGCCTTAGGTTTAGGAAGTGTAGTAGAAGTGTTAGCAACGATGTCGAGTTTTTTAGGCGTAGAGATGATGTTCTTGCTGACCTGCAACGAGCTGCTGGTTTCCGGGTCAGTACTTCCGGTTTAGTTGAAGGATTGGCGCAGTGTTCGGGTGATACGAGTGCTTCGGATTGTGCTTATTGTTTGTCAGATGCTGTAGGCAAGCTGAAAAGCTTGTGTGGATCCGCGGAGGCAGCTGATGTGTTCTTGGCTCAGTGTTATGCTAGATACTGGGCTTCGGGGTACTACGATTCATCGCCAAGTACGTGATGTCGTGCAACATTTCGACAAGTATCCCCTAAATTTATTTATTCTTGCATTTTTTTATCATTCTAAATTTTGCAAAATTATAGAAGTGCCCTCACAAAATTTAAAAACAAGGTGTTTTCCAAAAAATTGTTTGGTGTCTACTCAAAATTTGAATCCTAGATCCGCCTCTGACTATACTGACAGCTACTAACTCTGGATGTTATGATTGTGTAGGTTCTAACAGTGATGATGTGGGAAAAACAGTCGCGATTATTGTGGGAGTAGTCGCTGGAATAGCGGTTGTCATTGTTCTTCTCTCGTTTTGTCGAAAAGCATGTTACTAATTGATCTGCAAATAACTGATTGTTCCAACTTAACACCAACAGAATCAGTTCTGTAGTAAGTTCCTCTCTTTTGTAGTTGTATTGTTCATTTTTTTACATATACAGTGAACGTGCTGTACTTAACCACAATCAGGGTGGAACCAGGGAGGCTAACACATGCTGAAGTTACGACTGAACATGGAAATTTGATTAGTTTTTTTTTTCTCTATCATGTCTTGTTTCTATAATTCGGTAATCTTTTCATTGGAGTTCGGCTAATCTGAAATCATCAGTGTAATTGACTTTTAAGATCTTTAACAAATGTTGGATCGGGTGCCTTATTATATGTCGTCCACCACCTCTGAATCATTCAGAATTTGATCGTAAACTAATAAGTACAATCTAAAATGAATGATGCACGGAACTGAATCATCGAAAGCGATATAGCATAAAGTGGCCTCCATTACATAAAGTAAAAGATAATTATCTCTTTTAACTTCTATCTATCTTTCATTGGCTTCAAAAGTTTTGCAGATTGTTAAGATAAAGTTAAAGAATTTAGTTATGAATAACTTGACACAATCGAATATACGAGAGTTGGCAAGTATACGAGAGTTTATTTCTTGACCTCCCAATACTAAAATCTTGGTTCCGTCCCGGCAGGTCACGCATTCTTCATAAAAACTATGCCTGCATTATAAACACGAAACTTTTGATATGCATTAAGAGTGGACCTTAAGATCGCGTATATCCATAATATTATTAACGTGATACATATATGTTCTTCAATTTTCAATTGTTAATCATACAGGCTGCTGACTTCTTCTAATTTCTTATGTACATATGTCCAGGTTGTTCATGGATTTCATGTAATTTCTAAATGTGATTTTAATCATCTTTAACAACCAAATTAAAAGGAGTACGTTGTACCTCTTTTGGCGGTTGATCATTATCTCGGAGGCACATTATTATGGAGGATCTATATATATTTTCCAAAGTTCGACCAAACACAGTCAAATTTAGCTAAATTCGACCAAATTTTTTCAGTCAAATTTACCCGTTTTTGTAGCAGTGAAACTTCTTTCAAAATAACACTGATAGACAAGTCTTAGTGTCTTACGGAGACAAGGCAACATTATATTATTTGGCACTATTGTGTCGCATGCAAATACGCCATTGTGATGCATTCAAGCGTTGAAAGCTTGAAGCTACCTGAATAATCAAATGGAAATAGCTAGTCTATTGCCCCATGAGTTGTTATTAAAGATAAAGGCAACATCAAATGAACACACTGCAGTTTTATATGTCTTACGTAATTAAACTGTATCTGAAGACTGAACTTGATCAGATAATTATCTGGTGACAAAAATTTATCGTCTGTCATTTATGGTTTAGTTCGATCCTTACTTGCCTTCAGCATTTATCAAACAACATCATTAGAAATTATATCTAATCACAACATTGTTGAAGAGAAAAAATTTGGTCTTTTATTCATTACATATCTTTACAATTGTGGATTTTACACATATTGAATGCCCTTTATATTATAAACACCGAACATATAGTTTCAGAACAATACTGTGAGTTATACACGAACACTATGGATTCAGAAAAAATTAACATGATTGATGATATTTACTAATTAAAGTCCAGAAGTGAAGGGAACGTTTGTTTTAGGCAACCAAGAACTCCCAGCAATAAAATTCCCCACCGTGAAATCCGAAACCGAAGCTGCAGTAGTAAGAACATGATATCCTCCCCATTTAACCCTTCCTCCAGTTGCTGCACCTGCTCCAGTGTTCGCGTATTCGCCATAATACAACGTTTTCAAGGCAAAATTCCCGCTCCATTCCATCCAGCCTTCGGGCTTAATAAATCCATCGAGAAATGTTTTCATAAAAATTGTGCGCGAATATGCTTTCCAAGGCCTACCAAGATAGTTCTTAGTCGAACTCAGAACAGGCTTGAGTTCATCAGCTGGTGTGACCCTGCAGTTATGGATAATAATTCCAGTGTTCTGATTCGGATCGGTTCGGCCTTGAGCCGTTATAGTGTTGGTACCTGCTGGAGGTTTTCGGGGCCTGATGTTACAATTCTGAATAACGACAGCCGCGTTCCCGAAAATAAAATCGACAGTTCCGTATATGTCGCATTCTCTATAAAACTGGCGATCAGAGTGAACGTAGAGAGTGTCTTGATACCCTTCAAAGCTACATTGGTAAAAGACCGAGAGATCGGAGCCGGACCGGAGTGCCACGGCTTGGTGATTCTTCCCTCCTGCCGTGTTTCTGACTGTGAAGCCTCTACCGATAAATCCGTCTCCGACAACAGCTGCATACAATGGAGGGTGTCAGCAAGTACTCAAGTTGATTAGTATCTTATTAAGAAAAATAAAACATAATTATGATTAAACAAGTTGTTTATTATCGCAGTCAACAAAGCTTATCGCCAAATGTTCTTGTTTAAGCATATACTTATTGACCCGGCAAGCTTACTGATTCACTGTTCGAAGAATATATTTAACTGAATAGACTAAACATAAACATGCTTGTCCTAATTTCAATGAGTAGCAATGAATAACTAATAAAAACTGTCACGTTGATAGCGTCACTAATTAATTAATCTATCTCGTTAATTGCTTCTTAGATTGGTACGGCAAACTAATTAAACTAGTTTTTCTCTTACCAACGAGCAGCTTTGCGGCTTGCAGCTCAAACAAGTGCTGTTTTTAAAAACTGAACAAGATCTTTGTTAGGTGTTATAACTCACAGCACAGGACATGACCGATAGTCTAAATCACCATTAAGAGTAGCACTACGTGCACAAATTGACAATTAATATGTGATATCTAATTGATATTATTTATGTGAATATAGAGGAGCTCCTCCCATCAAAACTTAACCTATGTCATTTTGTGAAAAAATTTATATTCGATTTTATGTCAACAGTAATTTTCCCTTGATTAATCTTTGAAAATTATGATACAAATTTTTATTACTAAATCGAGAACCGGAAAGAAAAGGTTAAGAAAACATACCGAGAGTGGCGGAGGCGAAGGTGGTGCTTCCTCCTCCTACACTTTTGCTTCCAGTTAGTATCGTTTTCCCAATCCCATCGCCAACAATCATGATATTCTTAGCCTTGATCTCAATCTTCTCATTATAAACACCTGCTTTCACATATATCACAAACCTTCCGCTACTACTCTTAGCAGCCGCAACCGCCGCCGCCACCGTCTTATAGTTCCCCGACCCATCCTGCGCCACCACAACATTCGCCTTCGGGGTCGACGTCTGCAGAAGCTTCCGGTCCCCCGGAGTAACCCACGTCGGGAACTTCCCCTTGTAGCTCGCCTTCTTATACACCCCTTTGTTCATCGCTAGAGTGTTGCTAATTAATTTAGACACATTGTTTTGCATCAAGGGTAGTAGGTTATCACTTACCCCTAGCTCAAGAAACCCGGCCCGACACGTCTCGAGATTCGTCAGCGCAGAGCTGAGGAACGTCTGCGCGTCCTCTTGGCTGCATGGGCTGATGGTCTTGTTGAGTTTGCGGATGGTGGAGTCGTACAACTCGAGACAATCATCCCATGCAGCCTTTTCGAGCTTATTGCGACACTTCGTGCCTAAACTCTTCGTGTTGAGATTCGCATGCATGGCTCGGTCCAGGGCCAGCTTTATCGACACTTTGAGAAAATCGGGATCATTTAACATCGGACCGTAATTCGGGCTGTTGCTCAAGAAATACTCGCATGGTTGCGGATTCGGTGTTTTACTACACTTTAGTTTAACCTCACTGAATGAGTAGCTAAAAACAGCGGGACCGTGAAAAAGAAATAAAAATAAAATAAAACTGGCGAACAAACGAAAATTCATAATTTTAATTAAATAACAGGTTTAAGTAACGGATTTACTAGAGAGCAGAATGAGCTTAGGGTTTTGTGATGATTTTCGAATGAGATTTTTGGTAACGAATTAGCGGGTATATATAGTGATTCGAAACCGAGGGCGGGGGAATTATAAATGGGCGAATGGATGTGATGTGATGTTCTACCTTCTTATTTCGAAACTTATTGCTTATTCAAATTAGTTGAGCATTTGCTTGTTAGAGAATAAAATCTCGCTATGTCTTCGGGGATTATTTATTTAGTTCAAAGTTTGAACATCAAAATTACAGGTTAATTAAGTCATTTATCTTTAGCTGATATATTATTCGGAGGGTTTGACCGATCAAGGAATTCGAGGTAAGCACGAAACGCGTACTGACGTACATAATCGGATCATTTATTTAATTAAATATATTGAAGGTGTTCTTCGCCCACAAACACAAAGACGTGTGTGTGCTTTATATAGTATCTGGTTTGTATTGATGAGAAGATCGGATAGGACTTGGCTGGTAAGCAGATATGATTTAAACATGAATTCTGTTATCCAGTAGTATTGGACATTATTTATAAAAAATTTCAAAAAAGATAAATAGATAAATTAGAGATGTTCAAATTTATTTATGTTTTTACAAAACATTACCATTTTACGTATTTGCTTTTATAAATTATAATTTAAATAATTCTGAAGAGAGAAAGAAAAAAGACAAGTCGAGCATAAATTTATACAGACTTTAAACTTTTGTTAAATATTATGATTTATCAAAAGATGATTTAAATATATGCAAATTTATAGAAGAATAACCGGCACGTTTAGAAATTCATTGACTTTTATAAATCTTTCAGAAAGAAAACTCACGTAGTTAATTTCCTGGTGAGACCCCAGCTAACGGGACCTGGCTTATATTGTCGATTTTGACTTGTAAATATTAGCGTGTCTATTGAGTAGCTCATGGTTTAGGACGAGCTGGTAGAAAAGCTCAAGGACTTTTCGCTTTTGAAATTAGGTTTCCTTTTTATAATAAAAGGTTTAAATTTGGTTATTGAAATTAAGTTAAAATTTAGGTTCTAATAATATCTAAATAGAAAAATTATTTTCTCTATCCTTGCGGCATTAGAATATCTAATTTAATTTTAAATCCTTAATATTTTAAAGAAATTATAATTAGTATAAGTAGATGTAAAAGTGGGATGAAATTATATTTTAAGGTAATCAAATTAGAGTGGTATGAGATTAAGGTGTTATTTCTCGTGTTGTGGATTTGGTTGAGTGTGTAAATGAATTTGTTTAATTTTAAATATTATTATATTATTGAGATAACTAAATTATTTTATTAGATAAAACTTATAAATTCTTTTAAGTTTTGTAATAAACTTATTTATACACATATATATTTTTTGTTTTTATTAATATTATCTCAAATAGTATCAACAATTATACCTATATCACCATCTCAGGTCTATCTCTTTTTCTGAATTTCAAAAATAAAAAAATCCTACCAAAGAACTATATGAGTTTGATTAATTCATACTCATAGCTTATTCTTATACCACTCCCATCAAATGACCCGTGAACTTGTTACAGGCGGAAAAATTATAATATTTTTATTGTGGCAGTTGACTTTCTAACCTAATATTGATCAAGAACTTTATACGATCGATATCGGTACTATTTAATTAATTAAACGGATTACAGTATAATCTATTGCTATATTGTATTGCTTTGACAGTGTGATGTTAAGCACCTCTGTTCTTTATAAGGTGTGTTCCATGCAACAATTTAAACATAGCGTTGAGGTTGTCAAGGGAATTCGAGTTATGCATGAGTTTTCCGGTAACTTTTAATAATCCATAGAAATCATATATTTTACGAGAAAATTTGCATTGCCAAGTGAGTTACACCGGCCCATTTATTCTAATCATGATATCTTCGTTTTTACGCATATCTTCGGCGAGTTATATTATTTTTATAAATTAGAATTCATATCAAATAAATATTATTTAAAATAATTACAATGAAAATTATATAAAAAAACGGAAGAAGTGTTGTCTATCTCCACTGGGGCTGGTTATAATCGTTCGCTCTGTAAGACGATAATAAATAATGTGTAATCTTTCTACCAATTTCTTACAGGTTTGTCAACAAATATAGTCATTTACATGAGTTTTGGTTGGAATTATAGGTAAGAGATTGTTATAACTGGAGTAGTACTGTGAATTTTTCAAGGAGTTGATTATATTTTTTATTTTAAATATATTAACCTACTTTTTAGCTAAGGATTTTTTATAATAAGAGATAGTCTGATAACTGCCTAACAGGAAGAATCTTAAGGTAACGAAAAACTAGCTTCAGGTGAATCATAGCTAAATATATATTCAACATGAAATAATTACTATAAATGATTCATGTCATAATATGTGCATCAGTGCATGAATCAAGTCTCTCCGTAATCTTTTTTTCTTATCAAACTACTAGTTGAAATATTTTAATATTAAAATATATAATATCTCATTTGATTCTTATATCGATTCGGTAACTATGCCGTCTGTCTGTGTTTTAGTAATTCTAAATTTTATTTTCGGATATAAAAAAGCGAAAATGTATTAACTGCTAAAAACATCTCCCCTGCATGCTATGTTAGAAAAAACTATTCACGTGCCTCTGTTAGGGTGTTATTCTCCAAACATACATATATTTTTGTAAATAATTGAACAGGAGATAAAGATAAAGTTAAATAAAAAGTTCATATATTATTTAAGGATGTATTTAATTCAAAATTTATTGAATTGTTACATGATTTTAGTTTTATTCGGACTCAAAGTCCACAAAAGTCCAACAACTTTCGAATACTATGAGAATGAATTGAATATTAAAAATAATTTAAAATTTAGATTGAATAATCAGATATTTTAAAATAATTTAAAATTTTAATTTAATATTTCAAGATACTAATATACCTTTTGCGTTGATGTATGCACCTAAATTTTAAGAATAAAAAGAATTCTTAAAAATTCAAATCAGATCCGCCCTTCAATTTTTATTCTGAAAGAGATGGGAGAAAAAGTTTAAAGTTGGACCAAACTCTCACGATTAAAAGTGAAAATTCGGAATGGTCTCTTTCTATCTCCTCATTTCTCCGATATCAGCTCATACATGTTTGCCACCATCGTAAGAGTTGCAGCGAAATATACTCTATCCATGTGCCTGTTTAGGCAAGTCTGCTTCGGCAACTCAGGCCATCTCTAGCTGTTAGTGATCAAAAAATCTAAATTTAGATCACTAACTGATTCAAATTTCTGACCAACTTGAGTAGCGTGATTCAAATTTTGATCCAAATTATTTTTTATATTATATTACATAATTTTCGTATTAAATTATATAATCTTAAATTTAATGTTTAATCATTATTAACTACTTATATTATATTTAATTAATTAATTAAATTATCTTTTTAACATCGATCAAATTATTTAAATTATATGCAAAAAAGGCAGCAGCAAAGCTCAAAAACTGAAAATCAAGGAAATGAAGATGAAGCTCAAGGATCCCAAAACGATATGAATAGCTAAGGACAATATTTTGATTATTTCAGAAGAAACAAAAATAATTTGTTCGGTTAAATCAAAATTTATATTTATCATACTACTTTTTTGTCATTTTACGATATTGTATTTCTATTTTATGCATTTTGTATACTTTTTATTTTATGCATGTAATGTATTTTTTTCTTAATTTCAATAAAATTTGATTTCCGATTATTCTAAGATTTTACTAAAACATTAATTTTATTAATTATTAATTATAAACTATTATTTATTAAATATCAATAATCCAAAATTAATTTTAAGTCCGAAAAAACGAAAGATATAGAAATAACAAAATCATTATTTTATAATAAAACAGGTGATTTGGATCAGTGAACAGTGATGATCCAAACAGATCCAAATTTGGATCAGTACTGTTCAGTGATCCAAATTTGAATCGGATCACGGAGAATTTGGGTAACCTGCTCTAAATTTGGATTTTTGATCACGACTGGGTTTGCCCTAATAAAAGTTGGGGCTTCTTAATTTTTCCAAATAATATCTTAATTTACTTCTGTCAACTTCTTTACCAAATAATATCTTAATTTATTTTTGTCAACTTCTTTATTTTAAGATAGAATTATTTTTTTTAAGATTATCCAAATGACTGTTTGTTTATATATTTTTAACCTGCTTGCCAGGTGCCACTAATGATACGCTGATGCAAACTGTTATGTTAATTAGGACTAAACATTAATTTGGATTGTGATCTATCAGAACTACTTTTTTATCAAACCATATTATAGTCATATTTATTTTATAAATAATTTAAATTTAACAGAAATATTAAATTCAAATAAATTGTATATGATCGCAAATATAAAGATACATATCTGCTCAAATTAGATTTTATATTTTTTATGAATTGTATATACAATTCGAACTCATGTATAAATTATATTTTTACTCCATTACATATGTAAGTCAAGTAGTCATACTTTTAATGGTTGAAATAAAAATAATATTTAATGTTAATGGATCATATTTGACTCATATTCATTGTATATAAACTATCCAATTAATTACCTTACAAATAAAAAAACTACCTGATTAATTAGGAAACAGAAAATACAATATGAGCTAATATTCAGTTTAGATTTAAAATCTAAATATTCACAATCGATTTAAGGGTAAAGCTGGAAATGATAATCTTATATTTTGTGGAAATGTGAGAACAGCAGTTAATTTGGAACACCACCTCTATTCTAAAAAAGCATTTAAAATGGGACGGAGAGAGTAGTAAATTATAATTTCAAAAACAGATTTGGACACCTCAAAATAATAGGATGCGGGGGGCACAGAGTGTCCGCCTGTCCGGTTTGATCACTTTACACCGTACTGTTAACGAGCATTTATTAGAGCAAGTCTAGGTTACCTATATGATATCCTAAACTCATATTTAGGTAATGTGTCAAAAAAAATGCACTCAAACACTATCCTAGTGTTATCCTAAATCACTAGCACAACCTTAATTATCCTAGCCATTACCTACCCCTAGTCATTACATATTTCATATTTATGAATAAAATAATCATCTATCTCCTTTTTTCTTTGTCTATTCTCTCATTTTCCCTTTCTTACTCTTAAATTTATTATTAAAATAATCTTAGGAGTACAAATATAGAGATTACTATTGGAGTTGATACTAAAAATTGATTACCTAAATCACTAAGACAAACTAGCACTCATTATTTTATATTATTTATATTATTTATAAGTAATAGGATAGGTAACCTATTGGACTTGCTCTTGATTACTAGGATACTGAAGTACGTAATCTGCTCTGCTGATTTATAAGCAGTGATTGATCAAATTAAATAATGATAATTATTTATTTTCGAAGACCTGCTTGCTGATTTTTTTTTATTATTTTTTATTTTTTGACGAAATGCAGGCTTTTATAACATCAAATCATGGGCAATACAATCTTTAACCTTGATCGGAACAGACCTCCAATCATAGATACGATCAGGATACATATGTGATACATGAGCAAGTTCATGTGCCGGCATATTCGCAGACCGTTTAATAAAAGACAACTTAATGTTGTTAAACTGAGATAACTTTCTACACTCCTCGATTACCTTACCAAGCCTCGAACGCATAGGAGTAGCGCTCCTTATTAACTGAATGGCTGCAAGGCAATCAGATTCTACGGTAGCCGGAGACCATCCCTTCTCCATTGTCCAGCTTAAGGCCTCTTTAATAGCAATAGCTTCTGCTAAAGTTGGATTTAAAACCTCTGGGATAGTTAAAGACCTGCTTGCTGAATTAGATCAATGACATCAGTATCGGCATCGCCGCAAATATGGATGATCATTGAATGGAGAGAAGTTTGTAAAATGAATTTTTAATGTGTCATAAAACTTAAAGGTCTAACAATTTCATGAGTATAGTTTTAGGGAAAGTTGAAAAATAAATCCATGAATTCTGTCACGATTCAAAATGAATAAATATATTATAAATGAAACATTAACAAATGTTTAAAAAAATATGACAATCGATCCCAATATCCCATGCTTTCGGTTCTCTATCCACAAGAAATATAAAATAAAAAGTTATAATCTTGGCCTGGTCTTGTTGAGTAACGAGACTGTCTATCTGTGACACTATTGTTTATCTCTTAATCCACATAAGAATTAGGCATATTAATATCCAGATAACTTCCCTAAGACATGATTTATAGTAAGATTGCTTGCGCATTTATACATAGATTATTTAACAAACAATTTGGATATCTGACATTATATAATTGAGTTGTATATGTATCTGTCAATTCTTGTTAGTTAGACGAGGTAGACTTCTGAACTAATTATTTAATTATCATTTAGCAACTGTTCCACTACCACTAACATTCTTCATTACTTGTCTAATCTCACATTCTCACTTGCAGCATAAAAAAGATTTCAAAATAACAAGGCTAATAATGGCTTCTTTTTTCTTATTTGACAGGAACAGGGTTAATGTTGAGAACTTTATAATATTGATGATGTGGAAAAGAATAATATATAAATAAATATATTATCCATCAGAACTTGCAAGTCAACCGGTCATCATATATCATAGCGCAGTAGTGTATATGTCACTGCAGTTCTCACTGGCGTGCCTATAGGCATGTATTTTACAAAAAAAGCATACCCAAATGGCATGCCATTTTCCATTAAATATAACAAAAACTGCTGCATCATTACAGGATTGATACTAAAGTGCACTTACAAATATAACAAAAGTTAGTAAATATTTAGAACAGAAGTTAGTACAGTACTAACTTATATTAGTAGTTTATCTAATATTTAACTATGAAGTTGGACTATATTCAAAATTTTCAATATTTATAAGATATAATATTTATATAAATTTTATTATTTACATAAAAAAATTAGTAAAAATGCATGCCAAATGGCCGAGTCTGGCATGCCCGTGCCGCTGTGACATGAACCCTATAGCGTATCTTCGTACCTCCAGTGCTTACTAGACATGCACAAAAGATCTGTTCGGGCCAGATCTAGATCGGACGAAAAAAATCCGGATTTTTTTGAAACCAGATCGGGCCGGGCCGGGCTTTCCCAAAAATACTAGGTCTGGTTTAGTTATAAAAAGTCCGGATTTTTCAAAAATTCGGATTTTATCCTGATTTTTTTGAAAATACTAGGCCTGTTTTAGGCCCTCGGACCGGGCCGGGTCAGACCGAGTTTTTTTCGGATCGGATTTTTCAGATTTTTTTCCAGATCGGATCGGATCGGATTTCAGATTTTAGGTTTTTTGAAATCTCTAGTGCTTACGCCTCCTGATGCTTACACTTCATTTATTCAAAATCAACTTTATCCACTGATATTAGCCTATGGAAATGTATTTTGTTCCTTGCAAAAATAAATAAATTAAAAGTAAAAGATTTTGCTAAAAATAAATGAGTATTTAGTTATATTAGGAAAAAAATATACCAGTTCAAGAATCTTGTATGATATTAGCATTATTGTTACACATAGCAATAATAATTTTTGGCTGAAAATCATGTGGATTTTTTTCTTTCTAAAATTGAAAAACAAATTATCAAAAAAAAAAGTCCTATCCTAAGAAATTGATTATTACAGAAGTTGTATCTCATATTTTTAAGAACAATTATTTTTCAGCATTTACGGAAAAATATACTGGTTTAGTGGTTTTGATGTCAAATCTCAATAAAAATATTTTCTGTATTAAAATTCAAAAAGATATAAATAGAAAACAAATACTATTAAGGAAAACAGCTGGCATTGATTAAAAGCAAAGGAAAAAAAAGAAGGAAAACAGCTGGCATTTATTCCGTTAGTCAGTGGACCACGATAAACTAAACATGCCCAGGGCTACTTTAAAAGCCCATCATGTTTTAGCAGATTCAAGCCCAAAATCTATTGGAAGGTAAAAAGTTGGCCCATGCAGGTCTCGAACCTGCGAACTTCGCGTTATTAGCACGACGCTCTAACCAGCTGAGCTAATAGGCCAGATGCCATTACAACATTGAGTGGTAAATAACTCGTGAAATTATGAAATCGCTTGTTTCCCAAAAGTACTCGAAACGAATTACAGTCGCGAATCTTCTAGTTGATGATTTTCGCTTTTAATTCATTTATTATTTTTGAATAGTACTTGCAAACAAATCTTAATAATTGGAACGTAATTAAATTTTCATACACAAAATTATATATTACAGTACTAACTTGTCCTCGAAAATGTTTTCAAAATATATATCAAATTTAAACATATTTCTTCTTATGTTTTGAGATTCTGTACATTTAAGTTCTAATTTAAGAAAAAAAATACAAATCATATATAGTTTTATTCTTCCAGAGGCACATATTTCCTCCGTTTCACTCATTTTTATGTTATTTTTTTTAACGTAACATATATTTTAATTTTTTCTTAATGAAAGTTTAAATATTATATTTTTTATTTATAAGTTAATTAAAATTACTTATAAAATTATATTTAAAAAAACATTAAAATGCGTGACCGTGTATAATTTATGAGAAGGAGCCAATAGAAAAAAGGGATTAATAATTTAAAAGTAAAAAATAATTAAATTCCCGAATAAGGCAAACACCCTAAAATTACACGAATGCCGTTCAGAAAAAGTACATACACATACAGAGAGAGTATATAAGACCGCCGCTCATCATCATCATATTTGACTGAAATCAAATCTTCTAAAACCCTAGACTATCTCATTCAACTCTATTCAAGGTACACCTTTCAATTACATATATACATACATAGATACATACAGATTTCAAGCTAACGTATAGAATCGTTGTGTGCAGTTAATATAGCTGATTGCAATGTCCGGTGCGACCGAGACTAGCTTGACTTGTGCTCGTTGCGGCAAGCCTGCTAATCTCCAGTACGTTTTTATATATATATATATATATATATATATATATATATATATATATATATTTTATTATTTATTTATATTGTTGATGCTTTTGTGTTGACGATTAAATTGCGTGAAATCTGTTTATTGAATTCTTATCCGTGGAGGAATTGTAATTGTAAGTAACAAATATGATTGCGATTAAGTCTGAAGCTGTATTGGCGTAGCTGTACAGGTTGGTTGGTTATAACGATTTTGTTTGGGGTGCGAGGCGGTTTAGTTTGTTAGGTGTATTTTACTGCGGTGAGGTGGAGGCGGAGAGGGGTGTATTCGATTGAGATTTTAATGGATTGTTTTTAGTCTATGGATTTTAATGGATTGTGTTTGATTTTGATTTTGTGCGGATTCTTGATAAAATGTCGCAGAGTTGATAGGATTTAAGCACAATGCTTCAAAATCTCATTGATTTTTATGGGATTTCAAAAACTTACGGGGGTGTATTCGATTGGGATTTTAATGGATTGTTTTTAGTCTATGGATTTTAATAGATTGTATGTGATTTTGATTTCGTGCAAATTCTTCATAAAATGTCGCAGAGTTGATAGGATTTAAGCACAATGCTTCAAAATCCCATTGAGTTTGATGGGATTTCAAAAAACTTAAAATACACTGAAGAATGCCACAAAATCCATCATTTTATGAAATCAAAAAAATCCATTAGCATTTGAATACCATCAAATTTTAATGGATTTTAAACAATCCCAATTGAATACCATCGGATTTTAAAACATAATTTAAAATCCCAATTGAATACCACCAGATTTTGTAGCATAATTTAAAATCCCAATTGAATACCTCAAGATTTTAATGGATTTCAAATAATCCCAATCGAATACCCTCGGATTTCATGAATGCAAAAAAATGCTTTAAAATCCCAATCCAATACACCCCTCTTAAAATACACTGAAGAATGCCACAAAATCCTTCATTTTATGAAATGCAAAAAAATCCATCAGCATTTGAATACCATCAGATTTTAATGGATTTTAAACAATCCCAATTGAATACCATCGGATTTTAAAGCATAATTTAAAATCCCAATTGAATACCACCAGATTTTGTAGCATAATTTGAAATCCCAATTGAATAACTCAAGATTTTAATGGATTTCAAACAATTCTAATCGAATACTCTCGGATTTCATGAATGCAAAAAAATGCTTTAAAATCTCAATCCAATACACCCCAAATGTTCTAGTTGTAGTAGAGAGGCTGTTTCGTGAGGATTTGTTGATTCATTGTTTGTTAATTTTTTTGAAACACCTAAGTTTTATGTGAATGTTGGTGAGTATGAGGTTGTTTGTCTGGGCTTTAAGCCCCTGTGCTCAAAACCATCTTCGGCTTTAAGATAAAAATTGTGTAATAAGTCAGAAGTCAACTTAAATTTGACAATAAGTCAGAAACTGACTTAAAAGCCAGAAGCTTGTAAAAACTTATTTTATTTTAATAATTTTCTAAATAAAATTCAACCTCAACACTAAAATAAATAATCTATCAAATTTAATTCTTTAGTATATTTTTTAATAATTCATAAGTAATTTATAATATAAAATTACCCAAACACACAATTTAAGCTGACAACTTATTACATTAAGTCACTGTAGCCATAAGTCATTATTTTAAGCCTACCCAAACAGCTTCATATGTATTTTTAAAATTTTAATACTAATGATACAATCCTTCTTTACTTGTATGTTTTCCCTCTACTTTCAGGTGTCCAAAGTGTGTGGAATTAAAGCTTCCTTGTGAAGGTGCTGCCTTCTGGTTCGTTAATTTCCTACCCCCCCTCTCTCCGGCACTAGACAGCTATTTTCATCTTAGAGTAACCATGCCAAACTAGCTTAAATGTTTTTGCCAAATAATTTGAAGTGATTGCTTTTGCTACATGTAAGAAAGATAATGCTATAATTTGCACTTTCACAATTGCTCTTAAACTGAAGAATTTAGAATTTTGGATATATTTTGACCTTTTGTCTGTAGTGTCCTGCTATTTTTTTTATGCCACTCATGTGTCTGTGTATTGACCGAGTTGATTTCCTTAACAGCACGCAAGACTGTTTTAAAGCTTCCTGGAGTTCTCATAAGTCTATTCACCAGAAAGCAAAGTTGTCTTGTGAAAATGATACCGGAGCTGAACAGAATTCAGTGGCACCAAATGACTGGCTATACTGTACAAGAAAAGGACAATCTCGAACACCTAAACTTCCCATCTTTGATTGGACAGGGTATATCTTTTGCCTAGTAATTGCTCTCTTTTTTTTCTTGACGAGGTTTATGGTTCGTAAATTTGGTGGTAGCACATTAATTTTAAGAGTATTTTTCACTATGCATCCCTCGGCTCTGGGATCAATAGTTCTAGAAATTGCGCTGTGCATCCTTTGAATTATAAATCTGCAACATAGAGAAAATTTTGAATAAAATCTGACGGAGAAATCCTATAGAGAGATTAGACAGTTATTTATATATACAGCGAGACAGACTTGGGGAAGAACACTAACAAACTTCCATTCATAATCTGAACAATGAGAACTTTGAGGGCTTGTAGTATCCATATACAAGACTAACTAACTAGCATACTTGACTTGGTTTTACTTGACTAATAGTACTGTAGCTGCTTACTAGTAGCTATTCTTACAAAATATCAGCGCTCAACTGAGGATATGTCCTAATGATACTCAGACAATAATTACTAAACCTTTAACTTAAAATAAGTATTGAATCTGGACAAGTGAATTAGTTCTCTATTTTCATGTATGCAGGACTCTGAAGCCATATCCCATATCAAAGCCTCGTCTTGTACCTGCTCACATCGATAAACCTGACTGGGCGATTGATGTAAGTTGCTTATATATAATATAAATATTAATCAGTTCTACTCAGTGATAGTTGCTGTGGGAAATTTTGATATTTCATGGATGAGATTTAATGTAGCTTAAAATATACAATCCCTGATATTAAATGAGCTTGATTTTTGCAAAGTATCTTTTCTAAGAAGATTTCAAGCAGTATGTGTTTGCTTCCTGCCTTCTTTTTATATTTTCTCCCTGCTTTCTTTAACTTTTATTTGTTATTATCTCTGTAGGGAACTCCAAAAATAGAGCCTAGTAGTGATCTTCAGCGTGTTGTCGAGGTACTATGATTTCAGATAATAGTTCTCCTATGAGATGAAAAGGGAACATTTTTCTTATATACTTTTAATTACGAGGTCTAATTGGTCTTCCTTTCTCGTTTCCAATTCTTGAAGATTAAAACACCTGAACAAATCGAGAGGATGAGGGAAACTTGCCGAGTAAGTTTTCATCTTGGTTTTAAATATTTTAGAATTGCATTGTTGTAGAATATATAAACCCTACTACTTCTGACTACAAATATAAGTACAACATAGAGAATCCCTCTCAGTTTACATATATTAGTTAATATTTTGTGCCTGGTTGACGCAATGAGTCACTGAGGTGTACCCGATGGTTGATATAACTAACATTCTGATGTAGGTCAAGGACATAAAATTTGAAGACCTCCTTTTTTCTATATATGCACTTATAACCCTCTTACCAATAATATATCGTGAAACATAATAAGAATGTTCTGCGCAGCATGCTATCATAAAGACACTCGTGGTTAGCATGAAAGATAGTGTGGATTTTAGCAGGAAAACGGAAATATTAGCTAATCTTCGTCTGATAGATATTTGCACATTACAGTAAATAGTAGGTGCCAAATGTTGTCACGCTTAAAGGGATAGCAAATTATTGTATAAACTTCTAAAAATTGCATATAAAAGCCAAAGATATCAGTAGGAAAGAGCAGCAAATTAAATAGATAAACAATCAGTTGCCTTGTAGAGGTCAACAAGGTCATAGGTCAGAAAGGGCGAGAACTACAGTAAACACTGTTATGACATGTGCTACTCAGTTAAAGTATATGGTTTATATAAAGTATGTTTTTATCAGATTGCTAGAGAAGTTTTGGATGCAGCTGCTCGTGTTATTCGACCAGGTGTCACCACCGATGAAATTGATGCTGTAGTTCATGAGGCAACAATAGCTGCTGGTAAGTTCACTTTATCAAAAAACTTAATATGTTTTATTATCTCGGGCATTCTAGGTCATTTTTATTATCTTCTTCTAAATGATATTTATGTCTTTGACTAAATCTTCTGGATGTACTATACAGGAGGATATCCATCACCCTTAAATTATTACTTCTTCCCAAAGTCTTGCTGCACGTAGGTACTCTCTTCTTTGTACATATGGGGTGTGTGTGTGTGTGTGTGTCAATGTGTGTTGCTAACAGATACCCTAAATCAGTAGGTTATACATAAGTCACTGTCCATTGATTGCAGGTCAGTCAATGAAGTAATCTGCCACGGGATTCCTGATGCTAGGTATGTGTTATGTTCTGCCATGGACGCTCGCTATCTCGAACTTGAGTTTTCCATTCCTAAACATAAGTACTAAAATATGTTTGAGATCTTATGATTTGAGATTTGAAGCTGTATATGTTTATTCATGCCAATCCTCTAAATGCATTTATATTCTTCCTGTCAATCTTGTAAATTTGTTTTATAGTTCTTCTCTATAATGTTCCAGGAAATTAGAGGATGGGGATATTGTAAATGTTGATGTAACTGTATACTTCAAAGGAGTTCATGGTAAGAAGAGTATGTTGTCTTTATATTTATTAAAAAAATTCTACAACAGTAGCTAATTTCTCTATTAGTGTCATTGGCTGACTTGCTGCTCATTATGCAGGTGATCTCAATGAAACATTCTTTGTCGGAACTGTTGACGAGGCATCTCGACAGCTGGTTCAATGTACTTACGAGTGTTTGGAGAAAGCAATTGCAATTGGTTGGTGTTTCTTACTTGTTCAGTCTCTCTCCAAGGCAAAAGCCAAGGACATCTTGTAATTAAGTCCAGAAAAAATAGAAATAACTTACTCCTGGTTTAGTAAATGACAAAAAACAAATTCAATAGTTACTTTAGTGTCATGACTCATGCTACATTAGATTCAAATTTTATTTGGCATTCATGGAACTGATATGAGACTGCAGTATACTACCTAAGTAGAAAAGCATATGCTTTAATTAAATTTTTGTGTGCATCCAAATGCAAAGTAAATTGCATTTCAACGTTGCATTAAGTTGTGTTTAGAAATATTTTATATGTGAGGTCAAACTAACAAAGATCCAGCTACTGCTATATTTATATATCTAGGTTTTCAAGAACGTGAAAGAGCAATGTTTTTGTGATGTAGGCTCTGTTACTCTGACTCTTCTGTTTAGATAGTTGTACTTGTGACCGGTTTATCAAAAGTTTATTGATCCAACTTTTAATGTGTGCGGTTGCTCATGACACTTTTTGTCTGCTTTAAAGCAGCCGTGCTTTGAAGTGTCATGAGCAACCGCACAAATTAAAGTTGGATCAATAAACTCCTAGGCACGTAGACATGCTTTTGAAATCTTACAGCAGGGTAAGTACCTAATTGTGTCAATGGGATTGATAGTAGGTTGTCATATTCTCTTTCTGCACAAATATGAGTAATCAGGTGTTGGCATGTATATGATATGTTTAGCTTTTTTTCGGACCTTCAAATTTTTATGTTCTTATATTTAGATATGCTGTTTTACAGTTAAACCTGGAGTACGATTTCGAGAAATTGGGGAAATTATTAATCGCCATGCTCTAATGTCAGGGCTCTCTGTGGTAATATACAAAGAACTTTTACGTTTCTCTCTTTCAATCAATTCATCTTATCCTTCAGTTATTTAATACCATCATTGTTTTCTTGTGATAATAGGTGAAGTCATATTGTGGTCATGGAATTGGAGAGCTTTTCCATTGTGCACCAAATATTCCTCACTACGCAAGTATCCTTTGATATAGCTTCTGAGCCTGATTGCTTTCTAGTTGATAGGTACTCTCGAATTGATGTTTTGGTAAGAAGTGCATAATGTTTAGTGCATACAAGTTGAAGCTACAAATTGAAAAAAATAGCCTTGTAGAGTCGTCTTTGTGCTGTAAATTTTGTAATGACCTTGACGTAATAAGGAAATAAAATGGTGGGTATAATGAAGCCTGGGCAGACCTTTACCATTGAACCTATGATTAATGCAGGTAACTGTTGCTGATTTTGTTAAACAGAACTCTTTATTTAGTTGCTGTTATGCAAGACTTACCAAAAATGTTAACTATAGGTAATTGGCGTGATCGGATGTGGCCTGATGGTTGGACTGCTGTCACAGCTGATGGAAAACGAAGTGCTCAGTTTGAACACACACTTCTGGTAACTATTCAGTTATAAATTTCATGATTTATAACGATGTGTTACGCAATTGTACACTGGTCATCAGTGCCTTTGTCTGGTTATGCATCCCCTCATCTTATTGAGTACTTGTCATCAATGCCTTTGTCTTGTTATGCATCCCCTTGTCTTATTGTGCACTTGTCACCAATGCCCTTGTTTTTTCATGCATTCTCGCATAATTCCCATAGCCAGCTAAAATACACTATTACCTGCAATGTATCTCTGTTGTAATCCTGTGCTTTTATCTTTCACTTGAAAGGTATTGTGCCAGTATCTCCTTGAATATTCTAATGGAATTTTATTCTTGCAATAACATAAATAATCCGTTATCCGCTGTAGTAGCAGTAATAGAACCATGTTCGAACATACATTCAGGTTGATAAATAGAGTACCTTTTATACAATCTGCAACTATATTTGTTGTACGTCTAACAAAGAAAATTGACACATTACTTAAGGGCTCAAGAAGGTTCTTACAGTCTGAAACTGTATTATTAAAACAATACAACAGAAGCGGAACTTATGTTCATTTTACTCCTTAATGCTTGTACCACTACCAGACTGTCACTTTCTACCTCAAATCCCGATCATCCCTTCCCTTTGATCCAACTCAAAGACTCTTTCAAGTAAATATATGAGTGATATTAAGTAAGGAGACTATTATGTTTTTAACAGTCAGCCACGCTATCAAATTGGGTGCTTTAGGCAATGCCTCTCAAATGTAGGCCTTTGCGCTGCGCACTCACATAGCTAAGGTGAAGAGATTAAGAGTGGAAACCATTTGTATTCGTTGGCAATATGAATAGTTGTCCCTACTCGTCATTGTACCCTTGCATTTTGTTAGAATTATGTTCTAGGTCTTTGTTCATTTAAGTTTTGCCCTTTGTGGTATTTACATTCTCATTGCCCAGAAGTTCTTTGAATATATGTCTCTGTGATTATAACTGTAACATCCCCCAGTCCCACATTGAGGAGTGTTGAGACTTTAGTTCAGTTTATAAGCACAAGTACTAATACCAATTACACCAATAAATCATGATCTTTTGGGGGCTTGTAGTGGGTTTTTGGATTACCCAAGTTGTTGCAGTTGGACTAGTTTATTTCAGCTTATTTTCGGATTCGAAATTTGGGACTTGATTAGATTTTCGGAAAAGACTTGGAATTGACCCGGGTTGTCACATATGGTATCAGAGCCAACTCTCGAGAGCTTGATTCGTCAAGTTGCCGGAGGTGGGGACACGAAGGCTGGTGGTATTATCCCATAATGGAAAGAATCCGGAGATGGGGACACAAAGCCAACAGGCGCCGGTGTTATCCCACAATGACTAGAGAGGTACGATCTGCGCCTCTGGGCTATCCGTTTCGGCCGGACGAAGACGTTAAGAATTTAAGTGGGGAAGGTTATAACACCCCGTCCCACATCTATAATGGCCTAGTTTGCTCCAAAGATTTGAACTCGCATATTTCTAGTATTTCATAGAGTTGTCACTTTATTCAAAATTTATGTCAAACTATAATTTCTTCGAATTAAACTGTAATATCGTTGCATTTGGATTTTTATTTTTTAAAATTTATGACATTTGAGATGTAATTAAAAGTTATTTACTTAAAAGGTTGGGTCGTTAAAGTTGGTATCAGAGCCAGGTTAACTTCCTGTAGATTGCCTTTTAGGCGTGACCTGTGTGTTGAGGTTTTAAAAAAAATTAATATTTTCTTGTGGCTTTTGTAGATGGCAGATGAGTATATTGAGGTTGAGATGATTGTCATTGAGGATCCCGTTGATAGTTCACAATCACTTTTATCAGATTATGACCCTACCTCAGACAGTGACGATTCTGTTAATAATTTTGACCTTGATAGTGATAGTGAGGGACCGATAGAAAAAAATCCTGGAGAGATCATTAATGGCCCTGTAAGAAGTCTGAACTTCAGATGGAAATTGAAAGTTTTCGAGCTAAGTTAGCGGAGGCAAACTTGAAACTAGAGACAGCTGAGCACCGACTAGTAGTGTTACAAAAGCATTTAGTTGGAGGTTGCGACAGATTTCTTGGTTCTTCATTCAGGGGTAGATGTGTAAATAAGAGTGCCAAAAAGCACATTAAGAGTTTTGTAAAAGAAACACGAGTTGAGGTCTTACGATGAGTTGCAGTTTTAGGGGATGTTTTAAGAGGTGGTCATCATTATGATCACCCTCTCTCTACGAGTTCTTCCCTTCAGACAACTATTCATCTGATTAGATATTTTAGTGAACTTCAAGTCGTGTGTAGTGGAGAGTATTCAAAGAAAGGTTATTTGCTTAAAAAGTTGGGTCATTACAGTTAAATAACGTTTGTGTACATGCTAAATGTCAAAGGATTATGGGCTTTCTCCATCTACAAAAAGGATGAGCGAATGGATAAAAAAGCTTCACGAATGACAGCTTGCTCACCCTTTTGGGTCTGCTTTGGAGTGCATTTAGTATAAATCTGCTTCAATGGCATTGGCAGATTTATAATATACACGGAATTTTGAACACTCCACTACACATGACTTAGAGTTCACTAAAATATCTAATCATATAAATAGTTGTCTGAAGGGGAAGAACTCGTAAAGGGAGGGTAATCATAATGAAGACATCATCTTAAATCATCCCCTGCAACTACAACACTCCGTAAGACCTCAACTCATGTTTCTTTTGCAAAACTCTTAATGTGCTTTTTGACACTCTTATTTACACATCTACCCCTTAATGAAGAACCAAGAATTCTGTCAGTGCCCTCAACTAAATGCTCTCGTAACACTACTAGTCGGTGCTCAGCTATCTCTAGTTTCAAGTTTGCCTCCTCTAACTCAGCTCGAAGACTTTCAATTTCAATCTCAAGTTCAGGCTTCTTAGCAGGGTCATTAATGATCTCTCCAGGATTTTCTTCTATCGGTCCCTCACTATCAGAATCAAGGTCAAAATTATAAACAGAATCGTCACTGTCTGAGCTAGGGTCATAATCTGATGAAAGTGATGGTGAACTATCAACAGGATCCTCAATGTTAGACATCTCAACCTCAATATACTCATCTGCCATCTACATAAGCCACAAGAAAATATTAATTTTTTTAAAACCTCAACTCACAGGTCACGCCTAAAAGGCAGTCTACAGGAAGTTTACCTGGCTCTAATACCAACTGTAACGACCCAACTTTTCAAGTAAATAACTTTTATTTACATCTCAAATGTCATAAATTTAACAAAATGGAATCCAAATGCAACGATATTACAATTTAACTCGAAGAAATTATAGTCTGACATAAATTTTGAATAAAGTGACAACTCTATAAAATACTAGAATTAAGCAAGTTCAAATCTTTGGAGCAAACTAAGTCAATTCTCTCCCGATCCGAAAATTAAGCACCTGAATATTTGTAATTTCATAACTTCCATAAATCCAGATTCATTATTCAAATTTATAATTCATAGTGACATAAGGTAATTCCACAGCTCGCTAAGGTCACAAATCTCCGATGACTTGGTATCATAAGTTCATAATTTGTTACTAATGCACCATTTACTTAGATATCAAAAAGTGTGCGACCCCGAAGATATTATAACAGACACTCCTTAGTAAGGTATTATAGGTTAGTTCCGGAACTATACGCAGATACTAACGGTTCCATAGGTTAGTAGAGCTAACTGGGATATCTAAAATATTTAGCTTGATTCAAATATTTAAAAAAAATAAAGCTTCATATAAATAAAATGGCTACACCGATGCACAATATTGAATGATCAAATGATTTCCTAACAAATTAAAAAAAAACTTACTAAATATCTAATATAAATTTAAATAATTAAATAAAATACCATGACAAGATTTTAAAACAGAGACACTACAAAATATCAGTACTATTACACGTTGCACCCGGTTTACATATTAATAAAATAACTTAAACATGAAATAATAACAAGTTCACATATTACTTATAAATAATATAACGAATTTTCTATGGTGTGCCCATGGGCACACAATAGTCACTAACTCCCATGACAATACTAGCTTTTGATTGGTGGATGGATAATAAATGTTCATGGCCCCCCTGCATTTACAACAATTCCACCAATCAAAAGAAGCCATTTTCATGAGAGTTGGTGCTTAATGTGTGCCCTTGGACACACATTAGAAAGACCGATAATATAATTATACATAATAAATTTAACTTGACACATAATTAAATATGCAACTTATAACCTAATATATAAACTATACCTTAGCACTGGTTTACAAAATTTATTAGTGGGAATAATTAAATATAACAATTGATCATATAACTAATCTTAACAATTATATAAATAAATACAAGAAGATATAAACTAAGTACATACACTAATTATAATACTTTCTATAAACCAATACAAGCACATATAAACCAATTTTATATTATATACACAGTCAACATTATTTTCACGTGAACATGTACAATTATAACCTACACTGTTTTTGTGCAGGTAAACACATGAAGCCCACTCAAACAAAGCCCGCTCAAACAAGCCCATCCATCACTTCTAAACATATTATAAATAATTCACAATTTAGCTCTGTCTGTCTCTGTCCATATCCCAAGGACTCCCAGTAAGATGAATTGAACAAAAATGAATGATTTATACCTATGTAGCCAATCAAATATAAACATATAATTTAAATAATCTCGTAATACACAAATCTCCACAAATATTTACTAAACAATTTTGTTTTTAAATATACAAGTAAACATTAGTCTTATAATAAAAAATATTACTATAATAATGGACAAGAATGACATAAAATAATAATATTTTTAATAAAATAATTTATATTAAATACATAAATCTGATATAATTCATAAAAGAATAACATGCATATTAAATTATAAAATCAAAGATATTCATATCCAAATTTCAGAAATTAATTATAAATATAATTTTAATCACTCCAAAATAACTTCAGGATCTAATGAAAATCATACTCAATTATATACTAAAGCAAAATAACGAACGAAAGATAAAAGCATGAGACCTTAAAAACTGGATATTACATAGACACTTAATGATAGAAGACATATAATATGCAGTAGCCAACAACAATATGTGTAAAACTAGGAAGAATAGACATGTATATACACAATGACAAACTAAATTCAATGTACTAAACATGTTATACATATAATATCAAATATTAGTAGAGAGTATAGAACCGAGCAGAGCACATAAGCAGAGACATAAACCTAAACATAGACGTAGCTTGTAAAAAAGAGCTGTTCAAAAAATAAGTGAAGCAAGTACGTATATTTATGTACATAATTAGTTCAACGTGTTCCTACAATTATGAGTACGTGATCACTATTTCAAATTATTTTAAATTAATATCTAACCACTCACTGCGGAAGTTTTGACTTAAGTCTTTGTTTAAAGATAACACATAAGTATATAAATATTTTATAAAGTAACAACACCTGTATTAAAATTTTAATCACATAAGGAATATATTTTATCAAAGTTTTAGACACCACTAAAAAGTTTTTTTTTTTTAAAACAAAGAAAACACGGGTTATCACAATAACTCTCCTAAATAGATTCTTGATCACCTTTTTTGAGCCTTTCTGATCTCGTTAATCTCGAGATGAGATGGCTAAGTTTGATTCACCATGTCTGCGTTGCCATTGCCGGTTTAAGCCATTATCATCCCTGGTCTGAATCAAGCAACTTTCACTTGAACCTCACTCCACTGCTTCAAAACAAATCCAATTTGCATTATACCCAACATCAGTTATTCGCAGAAATATATTCTGCCACACTTCTTTGTTTCTGGCGTCCCAGATCATGCCATTATTGTCCAGAAATCTACTTCTGAGATTATACTTTGTTAACGAACTTCCAGAAGCAGTCCTCCACACGGACTTTTTGATTCTCAGAGTAATCTTTGAATCTGTTCTGTAACTTACGGAATTTTGACAAAATTAACTGGTCCAATTTAAAAATTACTGGAACTCAGATTTGGATAGTTACTTGACATTAGAAGCTTCCGGTGTACACAACCAAACCAATTTGAAAGTTTATTAAAACATAAAGTATTTCTAACTTATTTCTATTTATATGGATGACTTGTGAAAATCCAAGTATTAATGGCTCTTCCTTCATACCTGGGATGTAAAGAGTTTGAGGTTTGTATGTCAACTGCAATATCTTTGTTCTTACGGGTAATGTGTATGTAGGTGACGGAAACAGGAGTTGAAGTTTTAACAGCTCGTTTACCTACATCCCCCGATATGTTCCCCTGGTTGAAGTCCTAATTAGTTCTGCACAACGTTTTGCACTTGAAAAGCTGGATCTCGCAAGAATGCGCAATAGTTGGTTTGATGTTTTGTTGTTGCAGTTAAAAAGCTGGATCTCAGGGAATGACTCAATAGTTGGTTTGATATTTGATTTATTTGCCCCTTTCTTGGAACCAATTCTGCTGTACTTCAGTACTTGTATCTTATTAGACGATCTTTGGACAGGTTTAATTACCATCACATTTTCATGAATTTGCTTCAACTTTCATGTTACAACACACAAAACACATATTACTTTGATTTGGCTTTTAAAATATTTGAGACAGTAGTCTTATTACTGGCTTTTAGAGGAAAATTGACAGCTATACTAATGAAGCTCGAGAATTTTGGTATAAATTTAAGTTTGCCAGCTTTAGTCGGTAAAGCTGGCTAGGCTCAGTTGATTGTATAAAACGCCTGTGTATTCGAAGTATTTTTCCATTCGAACTCTGCTCCAGAACAAATTTAAAGAACAGTTCACACGGGTTTGACTGTTTTCATATAGAAATTTGTGAAAGGAGATGGAGAGTACGGGAGTGTTGCATATAAATTTAAATTTGATTAATTCTCAATAACTCCCAACTCAACGTACAAAATGAAACATATATGTATTTATCTAGAATAAGTGTAAATTTTGAAAGTTTTCCGAAATTCATTAAAGTAATGGGAATCTTATTATTTATTGATTATAATTCGTGTTCGTGATGAGCTACTTACATTTAATTTGTTCTTCCACGAAAGAAAGAAAAAAGAAACAGATATCAGAGCCTACAGCAATTCTTCCTAATTCAGTGCAAATCTATTTGCTGGTTAAATGAAAATGGCAGACACAAATAAATTTAAGGCATTAAATAATTATATGGAATTCGATCACGAAAACCGCTCTATCACATGCGTCATGCGCAAAAATACTTTGAAGCTAGCTAAGTCAAAGCCTTGCTTGCTGCCAGAAGATGATCTCAACATGCTGCCTGCACCAAGTGCGGTCGAAGTATTAGCTGCACTTCAGAGCACGACCGGCACTTGTGCTTTCAAGCTGCACGATATGTTTCCGTAATTCGAAACTTTGTAATGGAAACAAATTAAAATTTTAGATAGATTGGTTTTTAACATGATATCAAAACTCGATTTGATGAATGTCTCAAGTTTTTAGATCGACGGATTCTCAATACTTTGTAATATAACCCTACGAAATGCAAGGACTTGATTTTCGAATTTCCATATATTGTGTAAGTATATTAACATAAAAATGAAGAAGATAAAGAACAAACAATTAACAACATATCATCACAAACCAACTAGTTACAACAATCATGGCTTCTTGGCCCGGAACGAGGCTCGATGTCTAGCAGTGTACCCATTAAACAACGCCAATGCATTGCTAGTCACCTGCGCCACATTCAACACCTTGGCCTTAATCGTCGCCTTCACCTTGCTCTTAATCGTATACGCCGAAAACCCATCAATACACTGCGTGGCATCCGTGAGAGCAGCGCTCACCCAGCTCTGCACATTACTCTCGTGCCACAAGAACTGCTTCTCCCCATCCACACTCATCTGCCGAAACTCCTTAACCGACTGCGCGATCTGCGTCACTCCGTCGTTGATCTGGTTAAGACAGTCTTCGACCGCGGCGTAGTCGGGGGTTCGTGTCTGTTGGAGCTGTTTCGCCACGCTGATGACGTAAGCCCTGGTGAACCTAGCCCTAGAGAGGCTGACGGAGAGTGCAACTTGAGCTAGTTGCTGTTGAGTATGGATTTTTGAGTTTACGTAAGGCAAGAGGCCGCGGACGCAGAGGTCCGTGTATCGGGTTGTTCGGCATTGCGCCTCCACGAAAGCCCGTGATCGGGAACATCTGCGGCAGGCTGGCTCCGCCAGGCCGGAGAGGCAAAAAATGGTTAAGAGGATGACCAAAAAAGTGAGGCTGATTTGTGCCATGAGTAATTAATTATTGTGAAAAAACCGAGTTTTTAAGCTCAAAAATGGTTTTGCTATGAGTTGATGATGATGATTATGGAGCTTGTTGATGTGATGATTATGGAAGAGTGTTGTTTAGGGTTTATATAGAGAGGTCTTCACATGAATAAATTCTTTGACACTAGAAATTTTAGTTATTTTATTAATTTATGATCACGTCCAGATTTAACACACGTGCATTAGGTTTCCAGGAAGCAACCAAATAAGATGGGATCTCATAAACAAATAAATTTGAACCTAAACTTGTGTTCAAGTAACTAACATAAATTCTTACACGTAAATGAAATAATTACTTTATTTTCATTATCAATTAATTACTTTATTTTTTCATATTTGTTTTGGACGTATTTCAAATTAAGGCAAGGCAAACGGACAAGATATCTCTTTTGCATACATGTACTGTTAGAGCACTTTTTTTTTTCATCGAACCCAGGTTCATATGTTAATTTGTTATTTATTAGATATAATTTGTTACAATATAAATTAAACTAATATTTAACAACTTCTTATACCGTAGTTACAAATCCAAACTGATTAAAATTTTAATTAGTTTACTTAGAATTTTATCTATGCGGTGACCGTTTATTTTTCATGACCATAAATACATTAAACTCCATCAAATTTTGTTGAAATAATTAACATATTGATAAATTTCAATTATTCTATTGATCAATCAATAATTATTACATTAACATACTACACCAATGAGTTAATCATCTATTAGCGGATAACTACTTTAATGTGTGTGCTCTTATAATTATTTATATATTAAATTGTGTATCTTATTGGACAAATACATAATATTATAGGAATGTTACTCTTCATGTACGCATGTTAATTTAACGCTAGCAAGACGGCTTACAGGCAGCTAAAGGGAAAACTGGTAAACCACTGCAGATATCAAGTAAAATTACCAAGAAAATAATACTGTAATAATAGTGCTATGAACAGTTGACTTTAGTAATGCAATTCAAATCTGATAATTATTCGATCTGATCCAAGAAATGATATTAAAATCGAAGAAGATTTTTGACCAAGGGAGACGTTAGAACGAATGCCACCGAGCCACAGCTAATTAGGAACAAAGCTACTGATACCGCGGCAACTTGTTTGCAGCAACTAGGACAGGAGATCGCTTAGCAAATGTGTTTATTGGATTTAACTATTAATTACTTGTATTATTCACCATGTTTAAATTAATAAATATGTAAATCTGAATTGCAAGATACAATCTTATAAATTATTTTTCTAGAAAGTAAACTTCTTCGTTCTTTGCTGTATGTCCGCACGTAACCAATTGTTTAAACTTAATTTATACTTCTGTTGAACAACAGTTTATCTCTTCCTTTTTACAGCTTGCACTGTTTAGCCCGACCAGTTGGAGGGTCTCTTTGAATTTGTTTTAAAAAAGACAACTTGAAGTGATTATGAGCTTTGTTTGTGTGTGTTTTAAATCAGGTGTTTAAAATTGTTCTAATTTTGCTTAGCAAAAAAAAAAAAATGTTCTGATTTTAAACTGAAAAAATACTCTATTTTTTTAATAACCATGAACTAACTTAAAATCAAAATTAAGTTAGAAATTGACATAAAGTCATAAGTTAGTTACTAAAAAAAAAAAAGTCATAAGTTAGTTTAAAATATATTTTTTCAAAAATTTAATTTTTTAAGCTTTTTTCAAGAATTATAAATCATAAATGACCAATATATCACTTTTATTGTTATTATTACATTTTAAATTTTTAATAACTCCCTTACAAAAAAAATAAATTAATAACTCATAAATCACTAATAAATCACATTAAATCATGTTAAATTATAAGTCAAAATTTTAAACTTAACCAAACGGACTCTATAAATGTAGATGTCAATTTTAAGGTTTCAAGAGATGAACCGAACTAATATCAATTTTTAGGTTTTAAGAGATGAACCGAACTCTAATAGATCATAGCTTTGATTATTTGTGAATACATCTGATAGGTTAGTGATTCCAGTTGCTTTGAACACGAACTAAGAAAACTTAAGGTTTCTTAAACCGACCAGGAATTAACTAAGCTTAAATATGTTGTGTTGAGGTTTTTTTTAAGTAGTTGCCAAGGCACATGGATTGATGTAAAACCTTGGTCTTGAATCACATGATTAATCAACTTTATAAGAGACAGGTTATAGCTAGCATAGCTAAACTCATGCATGTTCAAAGTGAATGTATGAACTGTCAGCATTACAAATTGTTCATCTAAAAAATTGAGCGGCAGATCTTGACATGTTGAAGTAGTAATTGCCTAGCTATATAATTATGGACCTCAAAAAGCGAAAAGCAAGTTCACTACACAGAAAGAAAAAAAACCGAGTCTATGAGTAGCATTCAAGAATCTCAGGTCTCAATCTCATCAAAAGCCTTCAAATTTCCTCTGTTATCAATGTAGGATATTAAGTTGATCATATATGGATACGGTTAGTCATACAGGAGAGTGTATACCATCAGGCATACATATTAGCTTAGGATGTATTCAGATATTAAAGAACACAAATTATGTAATTCAACAATACCACCGCAATATATTTCAGAGAACGCATCACAAAGACACAATGTGATGATCCCACAACTACATACAAATACAGTTATCACAAATCTAACATACAGATAAATACACACATCACTTACAAGTCCATAGACATGTCTGTCATTCAGCAAATTTTACACCTGTTAGATAGACTTGGCAGTGGATCAAATGGCCATCAATCCAGAAACCAGGCATGACCATCAGCCCAACCCTAGGCTTCGGATCGTTTTCATCGGTGGAGAAATTATTTACAACACTTTTCATATATGTCTCTGAATATTCACATTCTTTTTTCACCTGGAAAATTTTCACTGCAGGATCATATGAATAAGCCAACCTGTGCAAAAGCCAGATTGACTTGGCCAATTTTAAAAATGCCAGGTAAAAAGGTGTCCTAGGATGTCCTCCGTCAGTCACATGGTTCCGCTGATCCAAGTTCCCAAAAAAAGAAGCTTCCATCTTTGGGTGAACAACAACTAGGTACTTGCTCCGACAAAATTTTCCAAAATCAGAATCTGGATTTTGACAAACAGAATCTAGCGGATCCACTTCTCTTAGGGCGAGATACTGGTGGAAGAAGCTTTCTTCAGTGGCCATACGGTCCTCAATTATCAGTGAGAAACTTTCCTGCTGAAAGCCAGTAAACATTTTTTGGCAAATATGGGATTCAAATGTATATTTTTTATGAGCCCTTTTCGCATAAACTACATTAGGTTCAATAGCATTCGCTGCAGCATCAAGGTCCCACCCAGCAGCTTTCATCATGTTAATCAATGGCTTTGAAAAATCATGAATCGCTTTGGAAGCAGCTTCTACAGCTGAACTGAAAAGATCGACAGTCAACTCAAGTGATCCGAAATCACTTTGCATGCCCATCCCTTCCGATTCATTGGCTGACAAACCCCTAAGTTTAAGATTTTTTTCCAGTTTTGTCCGCCTCTGATTTGCCTCAGATATCTGTTGCTGAACCTGAGTGATTTCAGAATCTTTGTTGCGAATTTCAGACTGAAACTTCTTTACCATTACCTCGTATGTTTTTAACAAGCTCTGCTGTTCTTGAATCTCTGCAGCTAAGCGCGAGTCCTGAGGGGAAACACATAGTGGTTTTGGGTTGTTCTCCCTGTAAAAATGTTTAAGCTCGGAGAGATCCTTAAGCTTAGCAATTACAAGCTTGTCAGCGGCTTGAATTTTATCAGGGTCATAGGGTGTATGAGCAGCTTGGAGTTGGATGTAAGCAGACTTTAAAGAGGAAATGTTAGTAAAAATCTTAGATATCATCGATTCTACCGCTTCTGGATTCTGATTTGTTGACTCTTCCATAGGTTGGGGATGGATCTTCTGATTATTAATGTCAAAAGGTTGGCTGTCCCTTCCCCCAGTGGGTTGCATAGTTATTTCAGCCAAGGGAAAATATTTTATTTACGTGACAGAAACCACTAGATGAGAAGCTGCCAGATTAACATCAACAAGATTAGATCACAATTAACATAAATGCTATCAGAATTAGCATGTTTTTTATCGACATATTTGCTGTTTCAAGAGACTGCCTATCCTACTACACTTCAGTACCCCATTAAAGTAAGGATAATGTCAGATCAAAAAATATAGCCCTAATTAGAACTGAGCTATAATGCTTCACCAGTTTTAAGTAACAAACAGGACAGTCTGAAGGAAAATATAATAGATAACATGTGTAAGAAAAGAGTACACACAGACAAAACTTTAATGTCCAGGAGACTGATAACTACTACAATGTACCTAATAACTATTCAAACATGGTCTACTTAATATATGAACTTCTAAGCTTTTATTAAGCTTTCAGAGAAAATAAACTTGTTAGAGTTTCCAAACTCTGTATAATACTTGTGCATGTCATCCATAAAGACTCTAACCGGTAGTAACTAATCTTTAATAATGAAAACATAGTAATAACTTAACTGAAAAAAATGAAATAATCATAGTAGTACTAACAAAATAAATATACTAAAAACAAATAAATAAGATAAAGTCCAGTCACCACTGATATGTCCACCAAAACTCTGGAAAACAAGGAGATCTGATTTCCCAAATCAAGTACAAACCTTTATAAATATTGAGAAATTAAGCAATTTTTCGATGGAGAATGGTGCAAAGACACAGGCATCAGCAAGTTATGTTGTCAACAGGACTTACCTGAATTTCAGAGATCAAGTGTAAGCCATCATGTGCTTAGACTTTGCACCAAAATACTTTTGATTTAGATAGATGATCATATTCATCCCATACGGAATTATAATTTATATCATAAAAAAATAATATCACACACACACAAAGAAATTGGCTACAATCAGCCAAATGCTTCACATTATAAGTTTATGATACATCTGACTGTGACAAAAAAAGAACAGCCTGATATGATACCAACAGAAGTGGAAAAACAATAGGAGAGACGTAAAGAAGTCACCAAAAACAGTTACGTAACTGGCTACCATCATGGAGTATAGACTGTCATAGCAGAGCCTAGTAAATTGGTACCTTAATTTTACAAGACATGGAAATAAATGAAATAAAAATACATCCATAAAACACGTACACTAAGCTTTCAACCCAACACAAAACGGTAAATGTATAAATCAGTTATAAACATCACAAAAGTGATCCTCAAAACAAATTTATCATATTGCCAATGTGTCACCGGTACTAATAATACAGATAATCTATAAAATTCAATGCTCAGTTGCACTGTTATATGTCTCTTCCTTGATCGAACTTCTACTTCACTCAGCAAACCACACCAAAAAAAAAAAAAAACCTAAAATTACAGATCAACTAATTACTTAAATCCGACCTAATTCACATTCTAAATCCCGAAAATTACCCGGACCAATCCAACAAGAACCGTAACAACCATTTACCACAGATCCACTTCTTTAAACTCACATATCCAGTTCCACTAAATTTCAATCATTTTTATCTCCACCCGAAATTGACCCGTTTACAAACACACGAACCCGACCCAAATTAGTTCAAGCCAATGTGAATCCAGACCAACTTCTCCATGACAAAATTAAACACCCAGATAGCAGATTAAAGCACTTATACAACAAAGAACCACATTTTATGGGAGTTGTGTATGTGATTGAGCTCATTACATGTGACACGTACATAGAAGCTTGTGTATATTTGTGAATGTAATTAAAGAGCATGAAGATAATATGCGGGTATAGAAGTGATGAGAGAACTTACATATTGTTGAGATCGGAAATCGGCGAGGTTAGATTTGGGGGCGGATGGATTGGGGATAATGAAGTATAAACCCTAGTTTTTTTATTTATTTTAGTCTTGAAAACGACGTCGCTTGGGTAAAAAGAGACTCAGAGCTGGCTGGCTGTCGTTTTGCACAACTGT